>NW_027454132.1:0-100311 GCF_040206685.1 Ascaphus truei | reverse complement strand
TATATATATATATATATATATATATATAGTTGCATGATTATGCCACTGTACAAATGAATGGGTGAAGGGTGGGTATCGGGCCGGGTGGCTTAACCCTTTAATTACCTTTGCGGTTATCATCCGATAAGGGGATTAAGGGGTTAATTGATATCAGAATGTAATTGCTGTGTATTGGCTATGTATTTTGTTGGCAACGGAGGACACAGGGAATTTGCTGGCGAAGGGGCTTCATATTGATAAACTTTGTTTATTTTATTATGCTAGTTAATGTGTTTAATAATGGGCAAATAATCTATTATCCATATCTGGATAATAGTTATTTTGCACATTATTGTACTGTATGTGTTTGGGGGGGAGGGGAGATTGATGTATTTAATGTATAGGACAGGTTTATTTTTTTTATATACAGGGTTGTTTCCTTAGGTCTGCGGGGACCTCTGGAGACCACCTGAGATCTCCTCTGACTTCTCACGGGTAAACGGCTGCCGGGTCCACGGGGGACACTTGCGGGGAAGAGCCGGTGGCCCCACATGTGCTGTGGGGGCACTGCGGACCCGTAGGGACCACCCGAGGTCCCACAGACCCTCGTGGGAACCACCCGACGCCCCTCAGACATCTGTGGGTCTGACCCGGGGCCCCCCAGACACCTGGTGATTCCTCCAATGAATGAGGGTCTTTGGAGATAGCCTATTAGCATTGCCTCTTTCCAGCTGACTCACTCTTCTGATCTCCCCATACGTCACAACATATGAGACTACTTATATGGTTGCTATTGCACTGCGCATTAAGCCCCAGGACGAAGCAGGTGGTGAAACGTGCATGTCGGGGCTTGTTTGTCACTTCAGGACTCGGTGGTGCCCCCAGCTTTCATCATTTCCTCCTGCCGCATCACGTGTTTCCACCCTGTGCTTCCATCACGCAGGGAGCATGTGCAGTGTGGCGGTTGCGGCTGCGACTTATTTTCACTGAACCCACGAGTATTCTCCTCGGCTGTGGACTAACTATCTTGCTGGACTTGTGCTAATTAACTTTTATGTACCCTACTTGACTTTTTTGCTTTTCATCTGTCCACGAGTGTACTTCTGTGTGTGCCAAATCCTTCTTGTTTCACCACTGTATAATACTGCTGTTATTTACACACTGACACCCAATACAGGTGGTTCAATCTTAGCAGTCTCTGACCGACCGGTCTGAGTTTCTAGAGGCAATCATTGTTTTTCTAACAAAGTCCTCTCCTGGTTCTCTTCTCATCTTTCTAACTGCTCCTTCAGTGTTGCTATTGTTAGCTCTTCCACTTCGATTTACTTGTCTTTTGGTATGCCTTATGACTTTGTCCTGGAACCACTAATTTTCTCTATATATACACTCACATAATCTCTTTAGTTGCATTGGTTTCAAAATACCATCTCTATGCAGATGATACACACCTGAATCTTTACACATCTTAGATTTCTCGTGAAATCTAGACCAAAGTCACTGAATTTCTCTCTGATTTTCATTCTGATTGACTCTCCATCACATGAAACTCAACATGTCTAAAACAAAGCTCATCATAATCTGACATTCCCAGTGAAGTATTTGGATTGTCTGGTTTGTTTGGCTACTCCTCGCAGTCCTGATGCTCTTTCCACTCCCTCAAATATGGTTTATACTGCACTTGAAACTAATTTCAACATCTTCATCAGAATGATAAACTATACAGATTGCAAGTTTGAGTCTTCAAACAAACTATAGTAATTACAGTATAAAATATTGACTTAGTATTCTATCATTATGTAACAAAGTAAAAAAATATATCAGAACATATATATCAGACAACCATATATATCTATTATAAACCTGCAAAATGATTGTTAACCTTTTAAGTACAACGCACTGTTGCCGTCTTCTCTGATAATAAGGAGTTAAAAGCAAATATTATATTTCTTTGTACTTCTGTTATTGTAAGGGTTCTTTGCAACTCTTGCACTCTGAGGTGACACTTCATTAAGGAGTGATAACCACTGGTAATTGTTGATGCTCTCACAAGTGAATAGCTATTAACACTCAATAGTAACTATTTAAATGTGTACAATAAACCACTAATGCTTCCCTTCACAGACAAACAAAGAGTGAATTTATTTAGCAGATGAAAGCAAGATTTTGACAATTCCTACAATTTAGTACAATCAAATGTGATTTTTGTTTAGTTCAACTGTTCTTTTTTTAAGTACATCACAGTTCCATTTTCATTGAGGAGTTTCAAACATGTGTAACAGTTTATGAACACTTTTCTATTTATGTAATTTTAAATTCATAATTGAAATAGATTCTAAATCTAGTTAGAAGTCTGCTATTTGACACTCCTGCCTTTAGTATCAAATAGCTACTTATGGCATTGTAATGTATTTACCAATTGCAATTCATATATGTTATATGAAGCTATATTAAAGAAAATTACTTACAAAGATCATTTCTAAACGTTTAATTGTACATATTTTGCATTCCTTGTTCTTTGCATTGGCTTAACCCAATGGTTTAAACAAAATAAAGTATTTGCTACTGTATAAACAACTAATACGCTTCAGTTTAAACATTAGAAAGGAAAAGAGAATGTGTCTAGATAACAGTTACCTGTTGCGGGTTTTGACAAATGTCAAGAAAACTATGATATGCAAAAATACATATGAAGACATTAGATCATACAAATAAAGCTAAGCAAGCACTCTGTCATTTGAAATAATTCCTCTCTGATGTGTGTGAAAAACAGTGGTGGCTGCTTCCTTTTCTCATTTTAGATTTGGGCTCCTCCTAATACAATTAAGAACCAGAATTGATCATGGAAAACATTGAGTGATTTGTATACATTGACCATTAATATATATACATGAGAATATAAAAAAAAAATCTGCAATAACAATAATGTTTAAAAAAATATTAAATACTAGCTGAGAGACCCGGCGTTGCCCGGGATGTAAATGCGTAATAGGTAGTATTATTTATAAATCGTGGAACAATAGGTGACTGTTTGTTGTAAAGGTTGGATAATAATATTGAAAAGAAAGATGGAAGAAAATGTAATACGATGTTGTATAAAAATGGTTTATTGTAACCACACCACAGTACAATGTATATTTTGGTGCCATAAGTGATGTAAAAATCTGAGTCGTGTGTCCTGCTAGGGTGTGAGGCGGCGGGTGGCGCGTGGGTTGTGAGTGCTGTGTGCGAGTGGGGGTCCTGCTAGGGTGTGAGGCGGCGGGTGGTGCGTGGGTTGTGAGTGCTGTCTGTGAGTGGGGGTCCTGCTAGGGTGTGAGGCGGCGGGTGGCGCGTGGGTTGTGAGTGCTGTCTGTGAGTGGGGGTCCTGCAAGGGTGTGAGGCGGCGGCTGGCGCGTGGGTTGTGAGTGCTGTCTGTGAGTGGGGGTCCTGCTAGGGTGTGAGGCGGTGGGTCAGTGATGTCAGGGGGTAGGGGCGGGAGGCAGCAGGTGTGTGTGGTGGCAGGTATGTGTCGAGTGTAGCGGGTGTCTGTTGAGTGCGTGCAGCGGCTGTGAGGCGGTGGGTGAAAGGCAGAGGCGGCCGGAGTAAGGGCGGGTGAAAGGCAGAGGCGGGGGTGGGGAGGCGGTAAGGCGGGCATGAAGGCGAAGGGCGGCGGGAAGGGGAGGAGGGGGTGGAGGAGGGGGGCAAGGGGTGGAGGAGGGGGGCAAGGGGTGGAGGAGGGGGGAAGGGTTAGAGGAGGGGGGGGAAGGGTTAGAGGAGGGGGGGGAAGGGTTAGAGGAGGGGGGGGAAGGGTTAGAGGAGGGGGGGAAGGGTTAGAGGAGGGGGGGGGAAGGGTTAGAGGAGGGGGGGAAGGGTTAGAGGAGGGGGGGGGAAGGGAGGGGGGGGAAGGGTTAGAGGAGGGGGGGAAGGGTTAGAGGAGGGGGTGGAAGTGTGGGAGGGGAAAGGGTAAAAAGAGGTGGAGGGGGGGGGTGGAAAGGGGAGCGGAGGGGGGGTGAAGGGGAGCGGAGGGGGGGAAGGGGAGCGGGGGGGAAGGGGAGCGGGGGGGGGGAAGGGGTGGGAGGGGAGAAGTGGTGGGAAGGGGGAGGAGGGGGAGGTGGTGGAAAGGGGGAGAAGGGGGGAGGTGGTGGGAAGGGGGAGAAGGG
The DNA here is from genome assembly GCF_040206685.1 of Ascaphus truei. Taxonomy (NCBI): domain Eukaryota; kingdom Metazoa; phylum Chordata; class Amphibia; order Anura; family Ascaphidae; genus Ascaphus; species Ascaphus truei. The sequence goes on along the minus strand of NW_027454132.1, from coordinate 96,196 downwards.
GGGAGGTGGTGGGAAGGGGGGAGGTGGTGGGAAGGAGGAGGAGGGGGAAGGTGGTGGAAAGGGAGAGAAGGGGGGATGTGGTGGGAAGGGGGAGGAGGGGGAGGAGGGTGAAGGTGGTGGGAAGGGGGGGAGGTGGTGGGAAGGGGGGAGGGTGGAGGTGGTGGGAAGGGGGGGGAGGTGGTGGGAAGGGGGGGAGGTGGTTGGAAGGGGGGGAGGTGGTGGAAAGGGGGGGGGAAGGGGGGGAGGGGTGAGGTGGTGGGAAGGGGGAGGAGGTGGGAAGGCGGGGGGTGGGAGGCGGAGGGAAGGCGGGGGGTGGGAGGCGGTGGGAAGGGGGGGGGAGGCGGTGGGAAGGGGGGGTGGAGGGGAGGTGAAGGTGGGGGGTTGGAGGGGAGGTGAAGGGGGGGTGAAGGGGGGGGAGTGGAAGGGAGGTGAAGGGGGGGGAGTGGAAGGGAGGTGAAGGGGGGGGGGTGGAAGGGAGGTGAAGGGGGGGGGTGGAAGGGAGGTGAAGGGGGGGGGTGGAAGGGAGGTGAAGGGGGGGTGGAGGGGAGGTGAAGGGGAGGTGGTGAAGGGGGGGGTGGAGGGGAGGTGAAGGGGGGGTGGAGGGGGGGGAGGTAAATGGGGAGGTGAAGGGGGGTGGAAGGGAGAAGTGGAGTGAGGGGAGGTGAAAGGGGGTGAGGGGAGGTGATGGGGGGTGAGGGGTGGTGAAGGCCGCTCACTCACCCGTCCGGCAGGTCCCATGTGGATCTGAGGCGGGAGGCAGCGTGTTGTGGCCGCTCTCCCGCTGTGTCCCGGGCGCTCGCTCGCTCCCCCGCTGACTGTAGCGGCGCCGGGGGGGGGGGGGGGGTATCGGGGAGACACTGACACTGGAGGGGAGGTGGAGGGGAGGTGAAGGCCGCTCACTCACCCATCCGGCAGGTCCCACGTGGATCTGAGGCGGGAGGCAGCGTGTTGTGGCCGCTCCCCCGCTGTGTCCCGGGCGCCACCATCTTGGGCACTCGGCGCCGCGAGGCAGCCTGCCTGGCCACTGGCTGTTCCCCCACCCGGGGAGGGGTGAGTTGTAGCGCCGGGGAGGGGGGGGCATGTATATGTGTGGGGGGGGAGAGGTGGGAGATATAGAGGGGGGGTCTCGCACGGCCGCTGACACTTGGACGCTGAAGGGGTAATAATAGTGTGTGTGTCCCGCTGAATGTAGCTGCGCCGGGGGAGGGGGGGGTCGGGGTGAAAGCGCGGGAGACACGGGGAGAGGAGGAGGTGCGCGCGGGTGCTGCTAACTGTGAGCCCCGCTAATGTATGTAACAGTGTGTGTGTGTGTGTGTGTGTGTGTGTGTGTGTGTGTGTCCGTGTGTGTCCGTGTGTGTGTGTGTCCGTGTGTGTGTGTCCGTGTGTGTGTGTCCGTGTGTGTGTGTCCGTGTGTGTGTGTCCGTGTGTGTCCGTGTGTGTGTGTCCGTGTGTGTGTGTCCGTGTGTGTGTGTGTGTGTCCGTGTGTGTGTGTCCGTGTGTGTGTGTGTCCGTGTGTGTGTGTGTCCGTGTGTGTGTGTGTCCGTGTGTGTGTGTGTGTGTGTCCGTGTGTGTGTGTGTGTGTGTGTCCGTGTGTGTGTGTGTGTCCGTGTGTGTGTGTGTGTCCGTGTGTGTCCGTGTGTGTGTGTCCGTGTGTGTGTGTCCGTGTGTGTGTGTCCGTGTGTGTGTGTCCGTGTGTGTGTGTCCGTGTGTGTGTCCGTGTGTGTGTGTCCCTGTCTGTGTGTGTGTGTGTGTGTGTCCCTGTGTGTGTGTGTGTGTGTGTGTCCCTGTGTGTGTGTCCCTGTGTGTGTGTGTCCCTGTGTGTCCTTTGGCCCGTCACTCCGCCTCAGGCCAATGAGAGGTGTGCGGGGGCGGGCCAAGGGACCAATCAGATTTCCCCTAGGGACACCGGACATCCAGGCAGGCAGGCAGGCAGGCAGGCAAACAGGCAAACAGGCAAACATACAGTGCTTTCACTAATATAGTATAAGAAGATGTAAATAGCACATTATTTAATTTTAAAATTAAGACATTGCGTTGGCCGGGAATCGAACCCGGGTCAACTGCTTGGAAGGCAGCTATGCTCACCACTATACCACCAACGCCACATTTTGTGCAATGTGTCTAGTTATGTTTATGCATTTTTCTGAATACACATTGTCTTTGGCTCATTGCATTCTGGCTTCCAAACCTCTCATTCCAACTGTCCTCCCCAAAAGCAGCAACATATCTCCACACTTTGATTTTGAAGGGTGCTATTCATTTCTAATTTTACTTGACCTTTCTGCTGTTTTTTTTACCACGTTCACCAGCCTCTACTGATGCAAATGTTATACTCTATTAGAATCTCTAACAAAGTCCTCTCATGGTTCTCTTCTCATCTTTCTAACTGCTCCTTCAGTGTTTCTATTGTTAGCTCTTCCACTTCTTTGGTATGCCTTATGACTTTGTCCTAGAACCATTCATTTTCTCTCTATATACATGATCACATGATCTCTTTATATTTCTTTGTACTTCTGTTATTGTAAGGGTTCTTTGCAACTCTTGCACTCTGAGGTGACACTTCATTAAGGAGTGATAACCACTGGTAATTGTTGATGCTCTCACAAGTGAATAGCTATTAACACTCAATAGTAACTATATAAATGTGTACAATAAACCACTAATGCTTCCATTCACAGACAAACAAAGAGTGAATTTATTTAGCAGATGAAAGCAAGATTTTGACAATTCCTTCAATTTAGTACAATCAAATGTGATTTTTGTTGAGTTCAACTGTTCTTTTTTTAAGTACATCACAGTTCCATATTCATTGAGGAGTTTCAAACATGTGTAACAGTTTATGAACACTTTTCTATTTATGTTATTTTAAATTCATAATTGAAATAGATTCTAAATCTAGTTAGAAGTCTGCTATTTGACACTCCTGCCTTTAGTATCAAATAGCTAGTTATGGCATTGTAATGTATTTACCAATTGCAATTCATATATGTTATATGAAGCTATATTAAAGAAAATTACTTACAAAGATCATTTCTAAACGTTTAATTGTACATATTTTGCATTCCTTGTTCTTTGCATTGGCTTAACCCAATGGTTTAAACAAAATAAAGTATTTGCTACTGTATAAACAACTAATACGCTTCAGTTAAAACATTAGAAAGGAAAAGAGAATGTGTCTAGATAACAGTTACCTGTTGCGGGTTTTGACAAATGTCAAGAAAACTATGATATGCAAAAATACATATGAAGACATTAGATCATACAAATAAAGCTAAGCAAGCACTCTGTCATTTGAAATAATTCCTCTCTGATGTGTGTGAAAAACAGTGGTGGCTGCTTCCTTTTCTCATTTTAGATTTGGGCTCCTCCTAATACAATTAAGAACCAGAATTGATCATGGAAAACATTGAGTGATTTGTATACATTGACCATTAATATATATACATGAGAATATAAAAAAAAAATCTGCAATAACAATAATGTTTAAAAAAATATTAAATATGTAAATAGCACATTATTTAATTTTAAAATTAAGACATTGCGTTGGCCGGGAATCGAACCCGGGTCAACTGCTTGGAAGGCAGCTATGCTCACCACTATACCACCAACGCCACATTTTGTGCAATGTGTCTAGTTATGTTTATGCATTTTTCTGAATACACATTGTCTTTGGCTCATTGCATTCTGGCTTCCAAACCTCTCATTCCAACTGTCCTCCCCAAAAGCAGCAACATATCTCCACACTTTTATTTTGAAGGGTGCTATTCATTTCTAATTTTACTTGACCTCTCTGCTGTTTTTTTTACCACGTTCACCAGCCTCTACTGATGCAAATGTTATACTCTATTAGAATCTCTAACAAAGTCCTCTCATGGTTCTCTTCTCATCTTTCTAACTGCTCCTTCAGTGTTTCTATTGTTAGCTCTTCCACTTCTTTGGTATGCCTTATGACTTTGTCCTAGAACCACTCATTTTCTCTCTATATACATGATCACATGATCTCTTTATATTTCTTTGTACTTCTGTTATTGTAAGGGTTCTTTGCAACTCTTGCACTCTGAGGTGACACTTCATTAAGGAGTGATAACCACTGGTAATTGTTGATGCTCTCACAAGTGAATAGCTATTAACACTCAATAGTAACTATTTAAATGTGTACAATAAACCACTAATGCTTCCATTCACAGACAAACAAAGAGTGAATTTATTTAGCAGATGAAAGCAAGATTTTGACAATTCCTTCAATTTAGTACAATCAAATGTGATTTTTGTTGAGTTCAACTGTTCTTTTTTTAAGTACATCACAGTTCCATATTCATTGAGGAGTTTCAAACATGTGTAACAGTTTATGAACACTTTTCTATTTATGTTATTTTAAATTCATAATTGAAATAGATTCTAAATCTAGTTAGAAGTCTGCTATTTGACACTCCTGCCTTTAGTATCAAATAGCTAGTTATGGCATTGTAATGTATTTACCAATTGCAATTCATATATGTTATATGAAGCTATATTAAAGAAAATTACTTACAAAGATCATTTCTAAACGTTTAATTGTACATATTTTGCATTCCTTGTTCTTTGCATTGGCTTAACCCAATGGTTTAAACAAAATAAAGTATTTGCTACAGTATAAACAACTAATACGCTTCAGTTAAAACATTAGAAAGGAAAAGAGAATGTGTCTAGATAACAGTTACCTGTTGCGGGTTTTGACAAATGTCAAGAAAACTATGATATGCAAAAATACATATGAAGACATTAGATCATACAAATAAAGCTAAGCAAGCACTCTGTCATTTGAAATAATTCCTCTCTGATGTGTGTGAAAAACAGTGGTGGCTGCTTCCTTTTCTCATTTTAGATTTGGGCTCCTCCTAATACAATTAAGAACCAGAATTGATCATGGAAAACATTGAGTGATTTGTATACATTGACCATTAATATATATACATGAGAATATAAAAAAAAAATCTGCAATAACAATAATGTTTAAAAAAATATTAAATATGTAAATAGCACATTATTTAATTTTAAAATTAAGACATTGCGTTGGCCGGGAATCGAACCCGGGTCAACTGCTTGGAAGGCAGCTATGCGCACCACTATACCACCAACGCCACATTTTGTGCAATGTGTCTAGTTATGTTTATGCATTTTTCTGAATACACATTGTCTTTGGCTCATTGCATTCTGGCTTCCAAACCTCTCATTCCAACTGTCCTCCCCAAAAGCAGCAACATATCTCCACACTTTGATTTTGAAGGGTGCTATTCATTTCTAATTTTACTTGACCTCTCTGCTGTTTTTTTTACCACCTTCACCAGCCTCTACTGATGCAAATGTTATACTCTATTAGAATCTCTAACAAAGTCCTCTCATGGTTCTCTTCTCATCTTTCTAACTGCTCCTTCAGTGTTTCTATTGTTAGCTCTTCCACTTCTTTGGTATGCCTTATGACTTTGTCCTAGAACCACTCATTTTCTCTCTATATACATGATCACATGATCTCTTTATATTTCTTTGTACTTCTGTTATTGTAAGGGTTCTTTGCAACTCTTGCACTCTGAGGTGACACTTCATTAAGGAGTGATAACCACTGGTAATTGTTGATGCTCTCACAAGTGAATAGCTATTAACACTCAATAGTAACTATTTAAATGTGTACAATAAACCACTAATGCTTCCATTCACAGACAAACAAAGAGTGAATTTATTTAGCAGATGAAAGCAAGATTTTGACAATTCCTACAATTTAGTACAATCAAATGTGATTTTTGTTTAGTTCAACTGTTCTTTTTTTAAGTACATCACAGTTCCATATTCATTGAGGAGTTTCAAACATGTGTAACAGTTTATGAACACTTTTCTATTTATGTTATTTTAAATTCATAATTGAAATAGATTCTAAATCTAGTTAGAAGTCTGCTATTTGACACTCCTGGCTTTAGTATCAAATAGCTAGTTATGGCATTGTAATGTATTTACCAATCGCAATTCATATATGTTATATGAAGCTATATTAAAGATTATTACTTACAAAGATCATTTCTAAACGTTTAATTGTACATATTTTGCATTCCTTGTTCTTTGCATTGGCTTAACCCAATGGTTTAAACAAAATAAAGTATTTGCTACAGTATAAACAACTAATACGCTTCAGTTAAAACATTAGAAAGGAAAAGAGAATGTGTCTAGATAACAGTTACCTGTTGCGGGTTTTGACAAATGTCAAGAAAACTATGATATGCAAAAATACATATGAAGACATTAGATCATACAAATAAAGCTAAGCAAGCACTCTGTCATTTGAAATAATTCCTCTCTGATGTGTGTGAAAAACAGTGGTGGCTGCTTCCTTTTCTCATTTTAGATTTGGGCTCCTCCTAATACAATTAAGAACCAGAATTGATCATGGAAAACATTGAATGATTTGTATACATTGACCTTTAATATATATACATGAGAATATAAAAAAAAAATCTGCAATAACAATAATGTGGAAAAAAATATTAAAAATGTAAATAGCACATTATTTAATTTTAAAATTAAGACACTGCGTTGGCCGGGAATCGAACCCGGGTCAACTGCTTGGAAGGCAGCTATGCTCACCACTATACCACCAACGCCACATTTTTTGCTCTGTCTAGTTATGTTTATGCATTTTTCTGAATACACATTGTCTTTGGCTCATTGCATTCTGGCTTCCAAACCTCTCATTCCAACTGTCCTACCCAAAAGCAGCAACATATCTCCACACTTTGATTTTTGAAGGGTGCTATTCATTTCTAATTTTACTTGACCTCTCTGCTGTTTTTTTTACCACCTTCACCAGCCTCTACTGATGCAAATGTTATACTTTATTAGAATCTCTAACAAAGTCCTCTCATGGTTCTCTTCTCATCTTTCTAACTGCTCCTTCAGTGTTTCTATTGTTAGCTCTTCCACTTCTTTGGTATGCCTTATGACTTTGTCCTAGAACCACTCATTTTCTCTCTATATACATGATCACATGATCTCTTTATATTTCTTTGTACTTCTGTTATTGTAAGGGTTCTTTGCAACTCTTGCACTCTGAGGTGACACTTCATTAAGGAGTGATAACCACTGGTAATTGTTGATGCTCTCACAAGTGAATAGCTATTAACACTCAATAGTAACTATTTAAATGTGTACAATAAACCACTAATGCTTCCATTCACAGACAAACAAAGAGTGAATTTATTTAGCAGATGAAAGCAAGATTTTGACAATTCCTACAATTTAGTACAATCAAATGTGATTTTTGTTTAGTTCAACTGTTCTTTTTTTAAGTACATCACAGTTCCATATTCATTGAGGAGTTTCAAACATGTGTAACAGTTTATGAACACTTTTCTATTTATGTTATTTTAAATTCATAATTGAAATAGATTCTAAATCTAGTTAGAAGTCTGCTATTTGACACTCCTGCCTTTAGTATCAAATAGCTAGTTATGGCATTGTAATGTATTTACCAATCGCAATTCATATATGTTATATGAAGCTATATTAAAGATTATTACTTACAAAGATCATTTCTAAACGTTTAATTGTACATATTTTGCATTCCTTGTTCTTTGCATTGGCTTAACCCAATGGTTTAAACAAAATAAAGTATTTGCTACAGTATAAACAACTAATACGCTTCAGTTAAAACATTAGAAAGGAAAAGAGAATGTGTCTAGATAACAGTTACCTGTTGCGGGTTTTGACAAATGTCAAGAAAACTATGATATGCAAAAATACATATGAAGACATTAGATCATACAAATAAAGCTAAGCAAGCACTCTGTCATTTGAAATAATTCCTCTCTGATGTGTGTGAAAAACAGTGGTGGCTGCTTCCTTTTCTCATTTTAGATTTGGGCTCCTCCTAATACAATTAAGAACCAGAATTGATCATGGAAAACATTGAATGATTTGTATACATTGACCTTTAATATATATACATGAGAATATAAAAAAAAAATCTGCAATAACAATAATGTGGAAAAAAATATTAAAAATGTAAATAGCACATTATTTAATTTTAAAATTAAGACATTGCGTTGGCCGGGAATCGAACCCGGGTCAACTGCTTGGAAGGCAGCTATGCTCACCACTATACCACCAACGCCACATTTTTTGCTGTGTCTAGTTATGTTTATGCATTTTTCTGAATACACATTGTCTTTGGCTCATTGCATTCTGGCTTCCAAACCTCTCATTCCAACTGTCCTCCCCAAAAGCAGCAACATATCTCCACACTTTGATTTTTGAAGGGTGCTATTCATTTCTAATTTTACTTGACCTCTCTGCTGTTTTTTTTACCACCTTCACCAGCCTCTACTGATGCAAATGTTATACTTTATTAGAATCTCTAACAAAGTCCTCTCATGGTTCTCTTCTCATCTTTCTAACTGCTCCTTCAGTGTTTCTATTGTTAGCTCTTCCACTTCTTTGGTATGCCTTATGACTTTGTCCTAGAACCACTCATTTTCTCTCTATATACATGATCACATGATCTCTTTATATTTCTTTGTACTTCTGTTATTGTAAGGGTTCTTTGCAACTCTTGCACTCTGAGGTGACACTTCATTAAGGAGTGATAACCACTGGTAATTGTTGATGCTCTCACAAGTGAATAGCTATTAACACTCAATAGTAACTATTTAAATGTGTACAATAAACCACTAATACTTCCATTCACAGACAAACAAAGAGTGAATTTATTTAGCAGATGAAAGCAAGATTTTGACAATTCCTACAATTTAGTACAATCAAATGTGATTTTTGTTTAGTTCAACTGTTCTTTTTTTAAGTACATCACAGTTCCATATTCATTGAGGAGTTTCAAACATGTGTAACAGTTTATGAACACTTTTCTATTTATGTTATTTTAAATTCATAATTGAAATAGATTCTAAATCTAGTTAGAAGTCTGCTATTTGACACTCCTGCCTTTAGTATCAAATAGCTAGTTATGGCATTGTAATGTATTTACCAATCGCAATTCATATATGTTATATGAAGCTATATTAAAGATTATTACTTACAAAGATCATTTCTAAACGTTTAATTGTACATATTTTGCATTCCTTGTTCTTTGCATTGGCTTAACCCAATGGTTTAAACAAAATAAAGTATTTGCTACAGTATAAACAACTAATACGCTTCAGTTAAAACATTAGAAAGGAAAAGAGAATGTGTCTAGATAACAGTTACCTGTTGCGGGTTTTGACAAATGTCAAGAAAACTATGATATGCAAAAATACATATGAAGACATTAGATCATACAAATAAAGCTAAGCAAGCACTCTGTCATTTGAAATAATTCCTCTCTGATGTGTGTGAAAAACAGTGGTGGCTGCTTCCTTTTCTCATTTTAGATTTGGGCTCCTCCTAATACAATTAAGAACCAGAATTGATCATGGAAAACATTGAATGATTTGTATACATTGACCTTTAATATATATACATGAGAATATAAAAAAAAAATCTGCAATAACAATAATGTGGAAAAAAATATTAAAAATGTAAATAGCACATTATTTAATTTTAAAATTAAGACACTGCGTTGGTTGGGAATCGAACCCGGGTCAACTGCTTGGAAGGCAGCTATGCTCACCACTATACCACCAACGCCACATTTTTTGCTGTGTCTAGTTATGTTTATGCATTTTTCTGAATACACATTGTCTTTGGCTCATTGCATTCTGGCTTCCAAACCTCTCATTCCAACTGTCCTCCCCAAAAGCAGCAACATATCTCCACACTTTGATTTTTGAAGGGTGCTATTCATTTCTAATTTTACTTGACCTCTCTGCTGTTTTTTTTACCACCTTCACCAGCCTCTACTGATGCAAATGTTATACTTTATTAGAATCTCTAACAAAGTCCTCTCATGGTTCTCTTCTCATCTTTCTAACTGCTCCTTCAGTGTTTCTATTGTTAGCTCTTCCACTTCTTTGGTATGCCTTATGACTTTGTCCTAGAACCACTCATTTTCTCTCTATATACATGATCACATGATCTCTTTATATTTCTTTGTACTTCTGTTATTGTAAGGGTTCTTTGCAACTCTTGCACTCTGAGGTGACACTTCATTAAGGAGTGATAACCACTGGTAATTGTTGATGCTCTCACAAGTGAATAGCTATTAACACTCAATAGTAACTATTTAAATGTGTACAATAAACCACTAATGCTTCCATTCACAGACAAACAAAGAGTGAATTTATTTAGCAGATGAAAGCAAGATTTTGACAATTCCTACAATTTAGTACAATCAAATGTGATTTTTGTTTAGTTCAACTGTTCTTTTTTTAAGTACATCACAGTTCCATATTCATTGAGGAGTTTCAAACATGTGTAACAGTTTATGAACACTTTTCTATTTATGTTATTTTAAATTCATAATTGAAATAGATTCTAAATCTAGTTAGAAGTCTGCTATTTGACACTCCTGCCTTTAGTATCAAATAGCTAGTTATGGCATTGTAATGTATTTACCAATCGCAATTCATATATGTTATATGAAGCTATATTAAAGATTATTACTTACAAAGATCATTTCTAAACGTTTAATTGTACATATTTTGCATTCCTTGTTCTTTGCATTGGCTTAACCCAATGGTTTAAACAAAATAAAGTATTTGCTACAGTATAAACAACTAATACGCTTCAGTTAAAACATTAGAAAGGAAAAGAGAATGTGTCTAGATAACAGTTACCTGTTGCGGGTTTTGACAAATGTCAAGAAAACTATGATATGCAAAAATACATATGAAGACATTAGATCATACAAATAAAGCTAAGCAAGCACTCTGTCATTTGAAATAATTCCTCTCTGATCTGTGTGAAAAACAGTGGTGGCTGCTTCTTTTTCTCATTTTAGATTTGGGCTCCTCCTAATACAATTAAGAACCAGAATTGATCATGGAAAACATTGAATGATTTGTATACATTGACCTTTAATATATATACATGAGAATATAAAAAAAAAAACTGCAATAACAATAATGTGGAAAAAAATATTAAAAATGTAAATAGCACATTATTTAATTTTAAAATTAAGACACTGCGTTGGCCGGGAATCGAACCCGGGTCAACTGCTTGGAAGGCAGCTATGCTCACCACTATACCACCAACGCCACATTTTTTGCTCTGTCTAGTTATGTTTATGCATTTTTCTGAATACACATTGTCTTTGGCTCATTGCATTCTGGCTTCCAAACCTCTCATTCCAACTGTCCTACCCAAAAGCAGCAACATATCTCCACACTTTGATTTTTGAAGGGTGCTATTCATTTCTAATTTTACTTGACCTCTCTGCTGTTTTTTTTACCACCTTCACCAGCCTCTACTGATGCAAATGTTATACTTTATTAGAATCTCTAACAAAGTCCTCTCATGGTTCTCTTCTCATCTTTCTAACTGCTCCTTCAGTGTTTCTATTGTTAGCTCTTCCACTTCTTTGGTATGCCTTATGACTTTGTCCTAGAACCACTCATTTTCTCTCTATATACATGATCACATGATCTCTTTATATTTCTTTGTACTTCTGTTATTGTAAGGGTTCTTTGCAACTCTTGCACTCTGAGGTGACACTTCATTAAGGAGTGATAACCACTGGTAATTGTTGATGCTCTCACAAGTGAATAGCTATTAACACTCAATAGTAACTATTTAAATGTGTACAATAAACCACTAATGCTTCCATTCACAGACAAACAAAGAGTGAATTTATTTAGCAGATGAAAGCAAGATTTTGACAATTCCTACAATTTAGTACAATCAAATGTGATTTTTGTTTAGTTCAACTGTTCTTTTTTTAAGTACATCACAGTTCCATATTCATTGAGGAGTTTCAAACATGTGTAACAGTTTATGAACACTTTTCTATTTATGTTATTTTAAATTCATAATTGAAATAGATTCTTAATCTAGTTAGAAGTCTGCTATTTGACACTCCTGCCTTTAGTATCAAATAGCTAGTTATGGCAATGTAATGTATTTAGCTATCGCAATTCACATATGTTATATGAAGCTATATTAAAGATTATTACTTACAAAGATCATTTCTAAACGTTTAATTGTACATATTTTGCATTCCTTGTTCTTTGCATTGGCTTAACCCAATGGTTTAAACAAAATAAAGTATTTGCTACAGTATAAACAACTAATACGCTTCAGTTAAAACATTAGAAAGGAAAAGAGAATGTGTCTAGATAACAGTTACCTGTTGCGGGTTTTGACAAATGTCAAGAAAACTATGATATGCAAAAATACATATGAAGACATTAGATCATACAAATAAAGCTAAGCAAGCACTCTGTCATTTGAAATAATTCCTCTCTGATGTGTGTGAAAAACAGTGGTGGCTGCTTCCTTTTCTCATTTTAGATTTGGGCTCCTCCTAATACAATTAAGAACCAGAATTGATCATGGAAAACATTGAATGATTTGTATACATTGACCTTTAATATATATACATGAGAATATAAAAAAAAAAATATCTGCAATAACAATAATGTGGAAAAAAATATTAAAAATGTAAATAGCACATCATTTAATTTTAAAATTAAGACACTGCGTTGGCCGGGAATCGAACCCGGGTCAACTGCTTGGAAGGCAGCTATGCTCACCACTATACCACCAACGCCACATTTTTTCTGTGTCTAGTTATGTTTATGCATTTTTCTGAATACACATTGTCTTTGGCTCATTGCATTCTGGCTTCCAAACCTCTCATTCCAACTGTCCTACCCAAAAGCAGCAACATATCTCCACACTTTGATTTTTGAAGGGTGCTATTCATTTCTAATTTTACTTGACCTCTCTGCTGTTTTTTTTACCACCTTCACCAGCCTCTACTGATGCAAATGTTATACTTTATTAGAATCTCTAACAAAGTCCTCTCATGGTTCTCTTCTCATCTTTCTAACTGCTCCTTCAGTGTTTCTATTGTTAGCTCTTCCACTTCTTTGGTATGCCTTATGACTTTGTCCTAGAACCACTCATTTTCTCTCTATATACATGATCACATGATCTCTTTATATTTCTTTGTACTTCTGTTATTGTAAGGGTTCTTTGCAACTCTTGCACTCTGAGGTGACACTTCATTAAGGAGTGATAACCACTGGTAATTGTTGATGCTCTCACAAGTGAATAGCTATTAACACTCAATAGTAACTATTTAAATGTGTACAATAAACCACTAATGCTTCCATTCACAGACAAACAAAGAGTGAATTTATTTAGCAGATGAAAGCAAGATTTTGACAATTCCTACAATTTAGTACAATCAAATGTGATTTTGTTTAGTTCAACTGTTCTTTTTTTAAGTACATCACAGTTCCATATTCATTGAGGAGTTTCAAACATGTGTAACAGTTTATGAACACTTTTCTATTTATGTTATTTTAAATTCATAATTGAAATAGATTCTAAATCTAGTTAGAAGTCTGCTATTTGACACTCCTGCCTTTAGTATCAAATAGCTAGTTATGGCATTGTAATGTATTTACCAATCGCAATTCATATATGTTATATGAAGCTATATTAAAGATTATTACTTACAAAGATCATTTCTAAACGTTTAATTGTACATATTTTGCATTCCTTGTTCTTGGCATTGGCTTAACCCAATGGTTTAAACAAAATAAAGTATTTGCTACAGTATAAACAACTAATACGCTTCAGTTAAAACATTAGAAAGGAAAAGAGAATGTGTCTAGATAACAGTTACCTGTTGCGGGTTTTGACAAATGTCAAGAAAACTATGATATGCAAAAATACATATGAAGACATTAGATCATACAAATAAAGCTAAGCAAGCACTCTGTCATTTGAAATAATTCCTCTCTGATGTGTGTGAAAAACAGTGGTGGCTGCTTCCTTTTCTCATTTTAGATTTGGGCTCCTCCTAATACAATTAAGAACCAGAATTGATCATGGAAAACATTGAATGATTTGTATACATTGACCTTTAATATATATACATGAGAATATAAAAAAAAAAATATCTGCAATAACAATAATGTGGAAAAAAATATTAAAAATGTAAATAGCACATCATTTAATTTTAAAATTAAGACACTGCGTTGGCCGGGAATCGAACCCGGGTCAACTGCTTGGAAGGCAGCTATGCTCACCACTATACCACCAACGCCACATTTTTTCTGTGTCTAGTTATGTTTATGCATTTTTCTGAATACACATTGTCTTTGGCTCATTGCATTCTGGCTTCCAAACCTCTCATTCCAACTGTCCTACCCAAAAGCAGCAACATATCTCCACACTTTGATTTTTGAAGGGTGCTATTCATTTCTAATTTTACTTGACCTCTCTGCTGTTTTTTTTACCACCTTCACCAGCCTCTACTGATGCAAATGTTATACTTTATTAGAATCTCTAACAAAGTCCTCTCATGGTTCTCTTCTCATCTTTCTAACTGCTCCTTCAGTGTTTCTATTGTTAGCTCTTCCACTTCTTTGGTATGCCTTATGACTTTGTCCTAGAACCACTAATTTTCTCTCTATATACATGATCACATGATCTCTTTATATTTCTTTGTACTTCTGTTATTGTAAGGGTTCTTTGCAACTCTTGCACTCTGAGGTGACACTTCATTAAGGAGTGATAACCACTGGTAATTGTTGATGCTCTCACAAGTGAATAGCTATTAACACTCAATAGTAACTATTTAAATGTGTACAATAAACCACTAATGCTTCCATTCACAGACAAACAAAGAGTGAATTTATTTAGCAGATGAAAGCAAGATTTTGACAATTCCTACAATTTAGTACAATCAAACGTGATTTTTGTTTAGTTCAACTGTTCTTTTTTTAAGTACATCACAGTTCCATATTCATTGAGGAGTTTCAAACATGTGTAACAGTTTATGAACACTTTTCTATTTATGTTATTTTAAATTCATAATTGAAATAGATTCTAAATCTAGTTAGAAGTCTGCTATTTGACACTCCTGCCTTTAGTATCAAATAGCTAGTTATGGCATTGTAATGTATTTACCAATCGCAATTCATATATGTTATATGAAGCTATATTAAAGATTATTACTTACAAAGATCATTTCTAAACGTTTAATTGTACATATTTTGCATTCCTTGTTCTTTGCATTGGCTTAACCCAATGGTTTAAACAAAATAAAGTATTTGCTACAGTATAAACAACTAATACGCTTCAGTTAAAACATTAGAAAGGAAAAGAGAATGTGTCTAGATAACAGTTACCTGTTGCGGGTTTTGACAAATGTCAAGAAAACTATGATATGCAAAAATACATATGAAGACATTAGATCATACAAATAAAGCTAAGCAAGCACTCTGTCATTTGAAATAATTCCTCTCTGATGTGTGTGAAAAACAGTGGTGGCTGCTTCCTTTTCTCATTTTAGATTTGGGCTCCTCCTAATACAATTAAGAACCAGAATTGATCATGGAAAACATTGAATGATTTGTATACATTGACCTTTAATATATATACATGAGAATATAAAAAAAAAATCTGCAATAACAATAATGTGGAAAAAAATATTAAAAATGTAAATAGCACATTATTTAATTTTAAAATTAAGACACTGCGTTGGCCGGGAATCGAACCCGGGTCAACTGCTTGGAAGGCAGCTATGCTCACCACTATACCACCAACGCCACATTTTTTGCTGTGTCTAGTTATGTTTATGCATTTTTCTGAATACACATTGTCTTTGGCTCATTGCATTCTGGCTTCCAAACCTCTCATTCCAACTGTCCTCCCCAAAAGCAGCAACATATCTCCACACTTTGATTTTTGAAGGGTGCTATTCATTTCTAATTTTACTTGACCTCTCTGCTGTTTTTTTTACCACCTTCACCAGCCTCTACTGATGCAAATGTTATACTTTATTAGAATCTCTAACAAAGTCCTCTCATGGTTCTCTTCTCATCTTTCTAACTGCTCCTTCAGTGTTTCTATTGTTAGCTCTTCCACTTCTTTGGTATGCCTTATGACTTTGTCCTAGAACCACTCATTTTCTCTCTATATACATGATCACATGATCTCTTTATATTTCTTTGTACTTCTGTTATTGTAAGGGTTCTTTGCAACTCTTGCACTCTGAGGTGACACTTCATTAAGGAGTGATAACCACTGGTAATTGTTGATGCTCTCACAAGTGAATAGCTATTAACACTCAATAGTAACTATTTAAATGTGTACAATAAACCACTAATGCTTCCATTCACAGACAAACAAAGAGTGAATTTATTTAGCAGATGAAAGCAAGATTTTGACAATTCCTACAATTTAGTACAATCAAATGTGATTTTTGTTTAGTTCAACTGTTCTTTTTTTAAGTACATCACAGTTCCAAATTCATTGAGGAGTTTCAAACATGTGTAACAGTTTATGAACACTTTTCTATTTATGTTATTTTAAATTCATAATTGAAATAGATTCTAAATCTAGTTAGAAGTCTGCTATTTGACACTCCTGCCTTTAGTATCAAATAGCTAGTTATGGCATTGTAATGTATTTACCAATCGCAATTCATATATGTTATATGAAGCTATATTAAAGATTATTACTTACAAAGATCATTTCTAAACGTTTAATTGTACATATTTTGCATTCCTTGTTCTTTGCATTGGCTTAACCCAATGGTTTAAACAAAATAAAGTATTTGCTACAGTATAAACAACTAATACGCTTCAGTTAAAACATTAGAAAGGAAAAGAGAATGTGTCTAGATAACAGTTACCTGTTGCGGGTTTTGACAAATGTCAAGAAAACTATGATATGCAAAAATACATATGAAGACATTAGATCATACAAATAAAGCTAAGCAAGCACTCTGTCATTTGAAATAATTCCTCTCTGATGTGTGTGAAAAACAGTGGTGGCTGCTTCCTTTTCTCATTTTAGATTTGGGCTCCTCCTAATACAATTAAGAACCAGAATTGATCATGGAAAACATTGAATGATTTGTATACATTGACCTTTAATATATATACATGAGAATATAAAAAAAAAATCTGCAATAACAATAATGTGGAAAAAAATATTAAAAATGTAAATAGCACATTATTTAATTTTAAAATTAAGACACTGCGTTGGCCGGGAATCGAACCCGGGTCAACTGCTTGGAAGGCAGCTATGCTCACCACTATACCACCAACGCCACATTTTTTGCTGTGTCTAGTTATGTTTATGCATTTTTCTGAATACACATTGTCTTTGGCTCATTGCATTCTGGCTTCCAAACCTCTCATTCCAACTGTCCTCCCCAAAAGCAGCAACATATCTCCACACTTTGATTTTTGAAGGGTGCTATTCATTTCTAATTTTACTTGACCTCTCTGCTGTTTTTTTTACCACTTTCACCAGCCTCTACTGATGCAAATGTTATACTTTATTAGAATCTCTAACAAAGTCCTCTCATGGTTCTCTTCTCATCTTTCTAACTGCTCCTTCAGTGTTTCTATTGTTAGCTCTTCCACTTCTTTGGTATGCCTTATGACTTTGTCCTAGAACCACTCATTTTCTCTCTATATACATGATCACATGATCTCTTTATATTTCTTTGTACTTCTGTTATTGTAAGGGTTCTTTGCAACTCTTGCACTCTGAGGTGACACTTCATTAAGGAGTGATAACCACTGGTAATTGTTGATGCTCTCACAAGTGAATAGCTATTAACACTCAATAGTAACTATTTAAATGTGTACAATAAACCACTAATGCTTCCATTCACAGACAAACAAAGAGTGAATTTATTTAGCAGATGAAAGCAAGATTTTGACAATTCCTACAATTTAGTACAATCAAATGTGATTTTTGTTTAGTTCAACTGTTCTTTTTTTAAGTACATCACAGTTCCATATTCATTGAGGAGTTTCAAACATGTGTAACAGTTTATGAACACTTTTCTATTTATGTTATTTTAAATTCATAATTGAAATAGATTCTAAATCTAGTTAGAAGTCTGCTATTTGACACTCCTGCCTTTAGTATCAAATAGCTAGTTATGGCATTGTAATGTATTTACCAATCGCAATTCATAAATGTTATATGAAGCTATATTAAAGATTATTACTTACAAAGATCATTTCTAAACGTTTAATTGTACATATTTTGCATTCCTTGTTCTTTGCATTGGCTTAACCCAATGGTTTAAACAAAATAAAGTATTTGCTACAGTATAAACAACTAATACGCTTCAGTTAAAACATTAGAAAGGAAAAGAGAATGTGTCTAGATAACAGTTATATGTTGCGGGTTTTGACAAATGTCAAGAAAACTATGATATGCAAAAATACATATGAAGACATTAGATCATACAAATAAAGCTAAGCAAGCACTCTGTCATTTGAAATAATTCCTCTCTGATGTGTGTGAAAAACAGTGGTGGCTGCTTCCTTTTCTCATTTTAGATTTGGGCTCCTCCTAATACAATTAAGAACCAGAATTGATCATGGAAAACATTGAATGATTTGTATACATTGACCTTTAATATATATACATGAGAATATAAAAAAAAAAATATCTGCAATAACAATAATGTGGAAAAAAATATTAAAAATGTAAATAGCACATCATTTAATTTTAAAATTAAGACACTGCGTTGGCCGGGAATCGAACCCGGGTCAACTGCTTGGAAGGCAGCTATGCTCACCACTATACCACCAACGCCACATTTTTTCTGTGTCTAGTTATGTTTATGCATTTTTCTGAATACACATTGTCTTTGGCTCATTGCATTCTGGCTTCCAAACCTCTCATTCCAACTGTCCTACCCAAAAGCAGCAACATATCTCCACACTTTGATTTTTGAAGGGTGCTATTCATTTCTAATTTTACTTGACCTCTCTGCTGTTTTTTTTACCACCTTCACCAGCCTCTACTGATGCAAATGTTATACTCTATTAGAATCTCTAACAAAGTCCTCTCATGGTTCTCTTCTCATCTTTCTAACTGCTCCTTCAGTGTTTCTATTGTTAGCTCTTCCACTTCTTTGGTATGCCTTATGACTTTGTCCTAGAACCACTCATTTTCTCTCTATATACATGATCACATGATCTCTTTATATTTCTTTGTACTTCTGTTATTGTAAGGGTTCTTTGCAACTCTTGCACTCTGAGGTGACACTTCATTAAGGAGTGATAACCACTGGTAATTGTTGATGCTCTCACAAGTGAATAGCTATTAACACTCAATAGTAACTATTTAAATGTGTACAATAAACCACTAATGCTTCCATTCACAGACAAACAAAGAGTGAATTTATTTAGCAGATGAAAGCAAGATTTTGACAATTCCTACAATTTAGTACAATCAAATGTGATTTTTGTTTAGTTCAACTGTTCTTTTTTTAAGTACATCACAGTTCCATATTCATTGAGGAGTTTCAAACATGTGTAACAGTTTATGAACACTTTTCTATTTATGTTATTTTAAATTCATAATTGAAATAGATTCTAAATCTAGTTAGAAGTCTGCTATTTGACACTCCTGCCTTTAGTATCAAATAGCTAGTTATGGCATTGTAATGTATTTACCAATCGCAATTCATATATGTTATATGAAGCTATATTAAAGATTATTACTTACAAAGATCATTTCTAAACGTTTAATTGTACATATTTTGCATTCCTTGTTCTTTGCATTGGCTTAACCCAATGGTTTAAACAAAATAAAGTATTTGCTACAGTATAAACAACTAATACGCTTCAGTTAAAACATTAGAAAGGAAAAGAGAATGTGTCTAGATAACAGTTACCTGTTGCGGGTTTTGACAAATGTCAAGAAAACTATGATATGCAAAAATACATATGAAGACATTAGATCATACAAATAAAGCTAAGCAAGCACTCTGTCATTTGAAATAATTCCTCTCTGATGTGTGTGAAAAACAGTGGTGGCTGCTTCCTTTTCTCATTTTAGATTTGGGCTCCTCCTAATACAATTAAGAACCAGAATTGATCATGGAAAACATTGAATGATTTGTATACATTGACCTTTAATATATATACATGAGAATATAAAAAAAAAATCTGCAATAACAATAATGTGGAAAAAAATATTAAAAATGTAAATAGCACATTATTTAATTTTAAAATTAAGACACTGCGTTGGCCGGGAATCGAACCCGGGTCAACTGCTTGGAAGGCAGCTATGCTCACCACTATACCACCAACGCCACATTTTTTGCTCTGTCTAGTTATGTTTATGCATTTTTCTGAATACACATTGTCTTTGGCTCATTGCATTCTGGCTTCCAAACCTCTCATTCCAACTGTCCTACCCAAAAGCAGCAACATATCTCCACACTTTGATTTTTGAAGGGTGCTATTCATTTCTAATTTTACTTGACCTCTCTGCTGTTTTTTTTACCACCTTCACCAGCCTCTACTGATGCAAATGTTATACTTTATTAGAATCTCTAACAAAGTCCTCTCATGGTTCTCTTCTCATCTTTCTAACTGCTCCTTCAGTGTTTCTATTGTTAGCTCTTCCACTTCTTTGGTATGCCTTATGACTTTGTCCTAGAACCACTCATTTTCTCTCTATATACATGATCACATGATCTCTTTATATTTCTTTGTACTTCTGTTATTGTAAGGGTTCTTTGCAACTCTTGCACTCTGAGGTGACACTTCATTAAGGAGTGATAACCACTGGTAATTGTTGATGCTCTCACAAGTGAATAGCTATTAACACTCAATAGTAACTATTTAAATGTGTACAATAAACCACTAATGCTTCCATTCACAGACAAACAAAGAGTGAATTTATTTAGCAGATGAAAGCAAGATTTTGACAATTCCTACAATTTAGTACAATCAAATGTGATTTTTGTTTAGTTCAACTGTTCTTTTTTTAAGTACATCACAGTTCCATATTCATTGAGGAGTTTCAAACATGTGTAACAGTTTATGAACACTTTTCTATTTATGTTATTTTAAATTCATAATTGAAATAGATTCTAAATCTAGTTAGAAGTCTGCTATTTGACACTCCTGCCTTTAGTATCAAATAGCTAGTTATGGCATTGTAATGTATTTACCAATCGCAATTCATATATGTTATATGAAGCTATATTAAAGATTATTACTTACAAAGATCATTTCTAAACGTTTAATTGTACATATTTTGCATTCCTTGTTCTTTGCATTGGCTTAACCCAATGGTTTAAACAAAATAAAGTATTTGCTACAGTATAAACAACTAATACGCTTCAGTTAAAACATTAGAAAGGAAAAGAGAATGTGTCTAGATAACAGTTACCTGTTGCGGGTTTTGACAAATGTCAAGAAAACTATGATATGCAAAAATACATATGAAGACATTAGATCATACAAATAAAGCTAAGCAAGCACTCTGTCATTTGAAATAATTCCTCTCTGATCTGTGTGAAAAACAGTGGTGGCTGCTTCTTTTTCTCATTTTAGATTTGGGCTCCTCCAAATACAATTAAGAACCAGAATTGATCATGGAAAACATTGAATGATTTGTATACATTGACCTTTAATATATATACATGAGAATATAAAAAAAAAATCTGCAATAACAATAATGTGGAAAAAAATATTAAAAATGTAAATAGCACATTATTTAATTTTAAAATTAAGACACTGCGTTGGCCGGGAATCGAACCCGGGTCAACTGCTTGGAAGGCAGCTATGCTCACCACTATACCACCAACGCCACATTTTTTGCTCTGTCTAGTTATGTTTATGCATTTTTCTGAATAAACATTGTCTTTGGCTCATTGCATTCTGGCTTCCAAACCTCTCATTCCAACTGTCCTCCCCAAAAGCAGCAACATATCTCCACACTTTGATTTTTGAAGGGTGCTATTCATTTCTAATTTTACTTGACCTCTCTGCTGTTTTTTTTACCACCTTCACCAGCCTCTACTGATGCAAATGTTATACTTTATTAGAATCTCTAACAAAGTCCTCTCATGGTTCTCTTCTCATCTTTCTAACGGCTCCATCAGTGTTTCTATTGTTAGCTCTTCCACTTCTTTGGTATGCCTTATGACTTTGTCCTAGAACCACTCATTTTCTCTCTATATACATGATCACATGATCTCTTTATATTTCTTTGTACTTCTGTTATTGTAAGGGTTCTTTGCAACTCTTGCACTCTGAGGTGACACTTCATTAAGGAGTGATAACCACTGGTAATTGTTGATGCTCTCACAAGTGAATAGCTATTAACACTCAATAGTAACTATTTAAATGTGTACAATAAACCACTAATGCTTCCATTCACAGACAAACAAAGAGTGAATTTATTTAGCAGATGAAAGCAAGATTTTGACAATTCCTACAATTTAGTACAATCAAATGTGATTTTTGTTTAGTTCAACTGTTCTTTTTTTAAGTACATCACAGTTCCATATTCATTGAGGAGTTTCAAACATGTGTAACAGTTTATGAACACTTTTCTATTTATGTTATTTTAAATTCATAATTGAAATAGATTCTAAATCTAGTTAGAAGTCTGCTATTTGACACTCCTGCCTTTAGTATCAAATAGCTAGTTATGGCATTGTAATGTATTTACCAATCGCAATTCATATATGTTATATGAAGCTATATTAAAGATTATTACTTACAAAGATCATTTCTAAACGTTTAATTGTACATATTTTGCATTCCTTGTTCTTTGCATTGGCTTAACCCAATGGTTTAAACAAAATAAAGTATTTGCTACAGTATAAACAACTAATACGCTTCAGTTAAAACATTAGAAAGGAAAAGAGAATGTGTCTAGATAACAGTTACCTGTTGCGGGTTTTGACAAATGTCAAGAAAACTATGATATGCAAAAATACATATGAAGACATTAGATCATACAAATAAAGCTAAGCAAGCACTCTGTCATTTGAAATAATTCCTCTCTGATGTGTGTGAAAAACAGTGGTGGCTGCTTCCTTTTCAAAATTTTAGATTTGGGCTCCTCCTAATACAATTAAGAACCAGAATTGATCATGGAAAACATTGAATGATTTGTATACATTGACCTTTAATATATATACATGAGAATATAAAAAAAAAAATATCTGCAATAACAATAATGTGGAAAAAAATATTAAAAATGTAAATAGCACATCATTTAATTTTAAAATTAAGACACTGCGTTGGCCGGGAATCGAACCCGGGTCAACTGCTTGGAAGGCATCTATGCTCACCACTATACCACCAACGCCACATTTTTTGCTGTGTCTAGTTATGTTTATGCATTTTTCTGAATACACATTGTCTTTGGCTCATTGCATTCTGGCTTCCAAACCTCTCATTCCAACTGTCCTCCCCAAAAGCAGCAACATATCTCCACACTTTGATTTTTGAAGGGTGCTATTCATTTCTAATTTTACTTGACCTCTCTGCTGTTTTTTTTACCACTTTCACCAGCCTCTACTGATGCAAATGTTATACTCTATTAGAATCTCTAACAAAGTCCTCTCATGGTTCTCTTCTCATCTTTCTAACTGCTCCTTCAGTGTTTCTATTGTTAGCTCTTCCACTTCTTTGGTATGCCTTATGACTTTGTCCTAGAACCACTCATTTTCTCTCTATATACATGATCACATGATCTCTTTATATTTCTTTGTACTTCTGTTATTGTAAGGGTTCTTTGCAACTCTTGCACTCTGAGGTGACACTTCATTAAGGAGTGATAACCACTGGTAATTGTTGATGCTCTCACAAGTGAATAGCTATTAACACTCAATAGTAACTATTTAAATGTGTACAATAAACCACTAATGCTTCCATTCACAGACAAACAAAGAGTGAATTTATTTAGCAGATGAAAGCAAGATTTTGACAATTCCTACAATTTAGTACAATCAAATGTTATTTTTGTTTAGTTCAACTGTTCTTTTTTTAAGTACATCACAGTTCCATATTCATTGAGGAGTTTCAAACATGTGTAACAGTTTATGAACACTTTTCTATTTATGTTATTTTAAATTCATAATTGAAATAGATTCTAAATCTAGTTAGAAGTCTGCTATTTGACACTCCTGCCTTTAGTATCAAATAGCTAGTTATGGCATTGTAATGTATTTACCAATCGCAATTCATATATGTTATATGAAGCTATATTAAAGATTATTACTTACAAAGATCATTTCTAAACGTTTAATTGTACATATTTTGCATTCCTTGTTCTTTGCATTGGCTTAACCCAATGGTTTAAACAAAATAAAGTATTTGCTACAGTATAAACAACTAATACGCTTCAGTTAAAACATTAGAAAGGAAAAGAGAATGTGTCTAGATAACAGTTACCTGTTGCGGGTTTTGACAAATGTCAAGAAAACTATGATATGCAAAAATACATATGAAGACATTAGATCATACAAATAAAGCTAAGCAAGCACTCTGTCATTTGAAATAATTCCTCTCTGATGTGTGTGAAAAACAGTGGTGGCTGCTTCCTTTTCTCATTTTAGATTTGGGCTCCTCCTAATACAATTAAGAACCAGAATTGATCATGGAAAACATTGAATGATTTGTATACATTGACCTTTAATATATATACATGAGAATATAAAAAAAAAATCTGCAATAACAATAATGTGGAAAAAAATATTAAAAATGTAAATAGCACATTATTTAATTTTAAAATTAAGACACTGCGTTGGCCGGGAATCGAACCCGGGTCAACTGCTTGGAAGGCATCTATGCTCACCACTATACCACCAACGCCACATTTTTTGCTGTGTCTAGTTATGTTTATGCATTTTTCTGAATACACATTGTCTTTGGCTCATTGCATTCTGGCTTCCAAACCTCTCATTCCAACTGTCCTCCCCAAAAGCAGCAACATATCTCCACACTTTGATTTTTGAAGGGTGCTATTCATTTCTAATTTTACTTGACCTCTCTGCTGTTTTTTTTACCACTTTCACCAGCCTCTACTGATGCAAATGTTATACTTTATTAGAATCTCTAACAAAGTCCTCTCATGGTTCTCTTCTCATCTTTCTAACTGCTCCTTCAGTGTTTCTATTGTTAGCTCTTCCACTTCTTTGGTATGCCTTATGACTTTGTCCTAGAACCACTCATTTTCTCTCTATATACATGATCACATGATCTCTTTATATTTCTTTGTACTTCTGTTATTGTAAGGGTTCTTTGCAACTCTTGCACTCTGAGGTGACACTTCATTAAGGAGTGATAACCACTGGTAATTGTTGATGCTCTCACAAGTGAATAGCTATTAACACTCAATAGTAACTATTTAAATGTGTACAATAAACCACTAATGCTTCCATTCACAGACAAACAAAGAGTGAATTTATTTAGCAGATGAAAGCAAGATTTTGACAATTCCTACAATTTAGTACAATCAAATGTGATTTTTGTTTAGTTCAACTGTTCTTTTTTTAAGTACATCACAGTTCCATATTCATTGAGGAGTTTCAAACATGTGTAACAGTTTATGAACACTTTTCTATTTATGTTATTTTAAATTCATAATTGAAATAGATTCTAAATCTAGTTAGAAGTCTGCTATTTGACACTCCTGCCTTTAGTATCAAATAGCTAGTTATGGCATTGTAATGTATTTACCAATCGCAATTCATATATGTTATATGAAGCTATATTAAAGATTATTACTTACAAAGATCATTTCTAAACGTTTAATTGTACATATTTTGCATTCCTTGTTCTTTGCATTGGCTTAACCCAATGGTTTAAACAAAATAAAGTATTTGCTACAGTATAAACAACTAATACGCTTCAGTTAAAACATTAGAAAGGAAAAGAGAATGTGTCTAGATAACAGTTACCTGTTGCGGGTTTTGACAAATGTCAAGAAAACTATGATATGCAAAAATACATATGAAGACATTAGATCATACAAATAAAGCTAAGCAAGCACTCTGTCATTTGAAATAATTCCTCTCTGATGTGTGTGAAAAACAGTGGTGGCTGCTTCCTTTTCTCATTTTAGATTTGGGCTCCTCCTAATACAATTAAGAACCAGAATTGATCATGGAAAACATTGAATGATTTGTATACATTGACCTTTAATATATATACATGAGAATATAAAAAAAAAATCTGCAATAACAATAATGTGGAAAAAAATATTAAAAATGTAAATAGCACATTATTTAATTTTAAAATTAAGACACTGCGTTGGCCGGGAATCGAACCCGGGTCAACTGCTTGGAAGGCAGCTATGCTCACCACTATACCACCAACGCCACATTTTTTGCTGTGTCTAGTTATGTTTATGCATTTTTCTGAATACACATTGTCTTTGGCTCATTGCATTCTGGCTTCCAAACCTCTCATTCCAACTGTCCTCCCCAAAAGCAGCAACATATCTCCACACTTTGATTTTTGAAGGGTGCTATTCATTTCTAATTTTACTTGACCTCTCTGCTGTTTTTTTTACCACCTTCACCAGCCTCTACTGATGCAAATGTTATACTTTATTAGAATCTCTAACAAAGTCCTCTCATGGTTCTCTTCTCATCTTTCTAACTGCTCCTTCAGTGTTTCTATTGTTAGCTCTTCCACTTCTTTGGTATGCCGTATGACTTTGTCCTAGAACCACTCATTTTCTCTCTATATACATGATCACATGATCTCTTTATATTTCTTTGTACTTCTGTTATTGTAAGGGTTCTTTGCAACTCTTGCACTCTGAGGTGACACTTCATTAAGGAGTGATAACCACTGGTAATTGTTGATGCTCTCACAAGTGAATAGCTATTAACACTCAATAGTAACTATTTAAATGTGTACAATAAACCACTAATGCTTCCATTCACAGACAAACAAAGAGTGAATTTATTTAGCAGATGAAAGCAAGATTTTGACAATTCCTACAATTTAGTACAATCAAATGTGATTTTTGTTTAGTTCAACTGTTCTTTTTTTAAGTACATCACAGTTCCATATTCATTGAGGAGTTTCAAACATGTGTAACAGTTTATGAACACTTTTCTATTTATGTTATTTTAAATTCATAATTGAAATAGATTCTAAATCTAGTTAGAAGTCTGCTATTTGACACTCCTGCCTTTAGTATCAAATAGCTAGTTATGGCATTGTAATGTATTTACCAATCGCAATTCATATATGTTATATGAAGCTATATTAAAGATTATTACTTACAAAGATCATTTCTAAACGTTTAATTGTACATATTTTGCATTCCTTGTTCTTTGCATTGGCTTAACCCAATGGTTTAAACAAAATAAAGTATTTGCTACAGTATAAACAACTAATACGCTTCAGTTAAAACATTAGAAAGGAAAAGAGAATGTGTCTAGATAACAGTTACCTGTTGCGGGTTTTGACAAATGTCAAGAAAACTATGATATGCAAAAATACATATGAAGACATTAGATCATACAAATAAAGCTAAGCAAGCACTCTGTCATTTGAAATAATTCCTCTCTGATGTGTGTGAAAAACAGTGGTGGCTGCTTCCTTTTCTCATTTTAGATTTGGGCTCCTCCTAATACAATTAAGAACCAGAATTGATCATGGAAAACATTGAATGATTTGTATACATTGACCTTTAATATATATACATGAGAATATAAAAAAAAAATCTGCAATAACAATAATGTGGAAAAAAATATTAAAAATGTAAATAGCACATTATTTAATTTTAAAATTAAGACACTGCGTTGGCCGGGAATCGAACCCGGGTCAACTGCTTGGAAGGCAGCTATGCTCACCACTATACCACCAACGCCACATTTTTTGCTGTGTCTAGTTATGTTTATGCATTTTTCTGAATACACATTGTCTTTGGCTCATTGCATTCTGGCTTCCAAACCTCTCATTCCAACTGTCCTCCCCAAAAGCAGCAACATATCTCCACACTTTGATTTTTGAAGGGTGCTATTCATTTCTAATTTTACTTGACCTCTCTGCTGTTTTTTTTACCACCTTCACCAGCCTCTACTGATGCAAATGTTATACTTTATTAGAATCTCTAACAAAGTCCTCTCATGGTTCTCTTCTCATCTTTCTAACTGCTCCTTCAGTGTTTCTATTGTTAGCTCTTCCACTTCTTTGGTATGCCTTATGACTTTGTCCTAGAACCACTCATTTTCTCTCTATATACATGATCACATGATCTCTTTATATTTCTTTGTACTTCTGTTATTGTAAGGGTTCTTTGCAACTCTTGCACTCTGAGGTGACACTTCATTAAGGAGTGATAACCACTGGTAATTGTTGATGCTCTCACAAGTGAATAGCTATTAACACTCAATAGTAACTATTTAAATGTGTACAATAAACCACTAATGCTTCCATTCACAGACAAACAAAGAGTGAATTTATTTAGCAGATGAAAGCAAGATTTTGACAATTCCTACAATTTAGTACAATCAAATGTGATTTTTGTTTAGTTCAACTGTTCTTTTTTTAAGTACATCACAGTTCCATATTCATTGAGGAGTTTCAAACATGTGTAACAGTTTATGAACACTTTTCTATTTATGTTATTTTAAATTCATAATTGAAATAGATTCTAAATCTAGTTAGAAGTCTGCTATTTGACACTCCTGCCTTTAGTATCAAATAGCTAGTTATGGCATTGTAATGTATTTACCAATCGCAATTCATATATGTTATATGAAGCTATATTAAAGATTATTACTTACAAAGATCATTTCTAAACGTTTAATTGTACATATTTTGCATTCCTTGTTCTTTGCATTGGCTTAACCCAATGGTTTAAACAAAATAAAGTATTTGCTACAGTATAAACAACTAATACGCTTCAGTTAAAACATTAGAAAGGAAAAGAGAATGTGTCTAGATAACAGTTACCTGTTGCGGGTTTTGACAAATGTCAAGAAAACTATGATATGCAAAAATACATATGAAGACATTAGATCATACAAATAAAGCTAAGCAAGCACTCTGTCATTTGAAATAATTCCTCTCTGATGTGTGTGAAAAACAGTGGTGGCTGCTTCCTTTTCTCATTTTAGATTTGGGCTCCTCCTAATACAATTAAGAACCAGAATTGATCATGGAAAACATTGAATGATTTGTATACATTGACCTTTAATATATATACATGAGAATATAAAAAAAAAATCTGCAATAACAATAATGTGGAAAAAAATATTAAAAATGTAAATAGCACATTATTTAATTTTAAAATTAAGACACTGCGTTGGCTGGGAATCGAACCCGGGTCAACTGCTTGGAAGGCAGCTATGCTCACCACTATACCACCAACGCCACATTTTTTGCTGTGTCTAGTTATGTTTATGCATTTTTCTGAATACACATTGTCTTTGGCTCATTGCATTCTGGCTTCCAAACCTCTCATTCCAACTGTCCTCCCCAAAAGCAGCAACATATCTCCACACTTTGATTTTTGAAGGGTGCTATTCATTTCTAATTTTACTTGACCTCTCTGCTGTTTTTTTTACCACCTTCACCAGCCTCTACTGATGCAAATGTTATACTTTATTAGAATCTCTAACAAAGTCCTCTCATGGTTCTCTTCTCATCTTTCTAACTGCTCCTTCAGTGTTTCTATTGTTAGCTCTTCCACTTCTTTGGTATGCCGTATGACTTTGTCCTAGAACCACTCATTTTCTCTCTATATACATGATCACATGATCTCTTTATATTTCTTTGTACTTCTGTTATTGTAAGGGTTCTTTGCAACTCTTGCACTCTGAGGTGACACTTCATTAAGGAGTGATAACCACTGGTAATTGTTGATGCTCTCACAAGTGAATAGCTATTAACACTCAATAGTAACTATTTAAATGTGTACAATAAACCACTAATGCTTCCATTCACAGACAAACAAAGAGTGAATTTATTTAGCAGATGAAAGCAAGATTTTGACAATTCCTACAATTTAGTACAATCAAATGTGATTTTTGTTTAGTTCAACTGTTCTTTTTTTAAGTACATCACAGTTCCATATTCATTGAGGAGTTTCAAACATGTGTAACAGTTTATGAACACTTTTCTATTTATGTTATTTTAAATTCATAATTGAAATAGATTCTAAATCTAGTTAGAAGTCTGCTATTTGACACTCCTGCCTTTAGTATCAAATAGCTAGTTATGGCATTGTAATGTATTTACCAATCGCAATTCATATATGTTATATGAAGCTATATTAAAGATTATTACTTACAAAGATCATTTTTAAACGTTTAATTGTACATATTTTGCATTCCTTGTTCTTTGCATTGGCTTAACCCAATGGTTTAAACAAAATAAAGTATTTGCTACAGTATAAACAACTAATACGCTTCAGTTAAAACATTAGAAAGGAAAAGAGAATGTGTCTAGATAACAGTTACCTGTTGCGGGTTTTGACAAATGTCAAGAAAACTATGATATGCAAAAATACATATGAAGACATTAGATCATACAAATAAAGCTAAGCAAGCACTCTGTCATTTGAAATAATTCCTCTCTGATGTGTGTGAAAAACAGTGGTGGCTGCTTCCTTTTCTCATTTTAGATTTGGGCTCCTCCTAATACAATTAAGAACCAGAATTGATCATGGAAAACATTGAATGATTTGTATACATTGACCTTTAATATATATACATGAGAATATAAAAAAAAAATCTGCAATAACAATAATGTGGAAAAAAATATTAAAAATGTAAATAGCACATTATTTAATTTTAAAATTAAGGCATTGCGTTGGCCGGGAATCGAACCCGGGTCAACTGCTTGGAAGGCAGCTATGCTCACCACTATACCACCAACGCCACATTTTTTGCTGTGTCTAGTTATGTTTATGCATTTTTCTGAATACACATTGTCTTTGGCTCATTGCATTCTGGCTTCCAAACCTCTCTTTCCAACTGTCCTCCCCAAAAGCAGCAACATATCTCCACACTTTGATTTTTGAAGGGTGCTATTCATTTCTAATTTTACTTGACCTCTCTGCTGTTTTTTTACCACCTTCACCAGCCTCTACTGATACAAATGTTATACTCTATTAGAATCTCTAACAAAGTCCTCTCATGGTTCTCTTCTCATCTTTCTAACTGCTCCTTCAGTGTTTCTATTGTTAGCTCTTCCACTTCTTTGGTATGCCTTATGACTTTGTCCTAGAACCACTCATTTTCTCTCTATATACATGATCACATGATCTCTTTATATTTCTTTGTACTTCTGTTATTGTAAGGGTTCTTTGCAACTCTTGCACTCTGAGGTGACACTTCATTAAGGAGTGATAACCACTGGTAATTGTTGATGCTCTCACAAGTGAATAGCTATTAACACTCAATAGTAACTATTTAAATGTGTACAATAAACCACTAATGCTTCCATTCACAGACAAACAAAGAGTGAATTTATTTAGCAGATGAAAGCAAGATTTTGACAATTCCTACAATTTTGTACAATCAAATGTGATTTTTGTTTAGTTCAACTGTTCTTTTTTTAAGTACATCACAGTTCCATATTCATTGAGGAGTTTCAAACATGTGTAACAGTTTATGAACA
Organism: Ascaphus truei; assembly: GCF_040206685.1. Classification (NCBI taxonomy): domain Eukaryota; kingdom Metazoa; phylum Chordata; class Amphibia; order Anura; family Ascaphidae; genus Ascaphus; species Ascaphus truei. The sequence continues at coordinate 64,688 of NW_027454132.1, read as the reverse complement.
CTTTTCTATTTATGTTATTTTAAATTCATAATTGAAATAGATTCTAAATCTAGTTAGAAGTCTGCTATTTGACACTCCTGCCTTTAGTATCAAATAGCTAGTTATGGCATTGTAATGTATTTACCAATCGCAATTCATATATGTTATATGAAGCTATATTAAAGATTATTACTTACAAAGATCATTTCTAAACGTTTAATTGTACATATTTTGCATTCCTTGTTCTTTGCATTGGCTTAACCCAATGGTTTAAACAAAATAAAGTATTTGCTACAGTATAAACAACTAATACGCTTCAGTTAAAACATTAGAAAGGAAAAGAGAATGTGTCTAGATAACAGTTACCTGTTGCGGGTTTTGACAAATGTCAAGAAAACTATGATATGCAAAAATACATATGAAGACATTAGATCATACAAATAAAGCTAAGCAAGCACTCTGTCATTTGAAATAATTCCTCTCTGATGTGTGTGAAAAACAGTGGTGGCTGCTTCCTTTTCTCATTTTAGATTTGGGCTCCTCCTAATACAATTAAGAACCAGAATTGATCATGGAAAACATTGAATGATTTGTATACATTGACCTTTAATATATATACATGAGAATATAAAAAAAAATCTGCAATAACAATAATGTGGAAAAAAATATTAAAAATGTAAATAGCACATTATTTAATTTTAAAATTAAGACATTGCGTTGGCCGGGAATCGAACCCGGGTCAACTGCTTGGAAGGCAGCTATGCTCACCACTATACCACCAACGCCACATTTTTTGCTGTGTCTAGTTATGTTTATGCATTTTTCTGAATACACATTGTCTTTGGCTCATTGCATTCTGGCTTCCAAACCTCTCTTTCCAACTGTCCTCCCCAAAAGCAGCAACATATCTCCACACTTTGATTTTTGAAGGGTGCTATTCATTTCTAATTTTACTTGACCTCTCTGCTGTTTTTTTACCACCTTCACCAGCCTCTACTGATACAAATGTTATACTCTATTAGAATCTCTAACAAAGTCCTCTCATGGTTCTCTTCTCATCTTTCTAACTGCTCCTTCAGTGTTTCTATTGTTAGCTCTTCCACTTCTTTGGTATGCCTTATGACTTTGTCCTAGAACCACTCATTTTCTCTCTATATACATGATCACATGATCTCTTTATATTTCTTTGTACTTCTGTTATTGTAAGGGTTCTTTGCAACTCTTGCACTCTGAGGTGACACTTCATTAAGGAGTGATAACCACTGGTAATTGTTGATGCTCTCACAAGTGAATAGCTATTAACACTCAATAGTAACTATTTAAATGTGTACAATAAACCACTAATGCTTCCATTCACAGACAAACAAAGAGTGAATTTATTTAGCAGATGAAAGCAAGATTTTGACAATTCCTACAATTTAGTACAATCAAATGTGATTTTTGTTTAGTTCAACTGTTCTTTTTTTAAGTACATCACAGTTCCATATTCATTGAGGAGTTTCAAACATGTGTAACAGTTTATGAACACTTTTCTATTTATGTTATTTTAAATTCATAATTGAAATAGATTCTAAATCTAGTTAGAAGTCTGCTATTTGACACTCCTGCCTTTAGTATCAAATAGCTAGTTATGGCATTGTAATGTATTTACCAATCGCAATTCATATATGTTATATGAAGCTATATTAAAGATTATTACTTACAAAGATCATTTCTAAACGTTTAATTGTACATATTTTGCATTCCTTGTTCTTTGCATTGGCTTAACCCAATGGTTTAAACAAAATAAAGTATTTGCTACAGTATAAACAACTAATACGCTTCAGTTAAAACATTAGAAAGGAAAAGAGAATGTGTCTAGATAACAGTTACCTGTTGCGGGTTTTGACAAATGTCAAGAAAACTATGATATGCAAAAATACATATGAAGACATTAGATCATACAAATAAAGCTAAGCAAGCACTCTGTCATTTGAAATAATTCCTCTCTGATGTGTGTGAAAAACAGTGGTGGCTGCTTCCTTTTCTCATTTTAGATTTGGGCTCCTCCTAATACAATTAAGAACCAGAATTGATCATGGAAAACATTGAATGATTTGTATACATTGACCTTTAATATATATACATGAGAATATAAAAAAAAAATCTGCAATAACAATAATGTGGAAAAAAATATTAAAAATGTAAATAGCACATTATTTAATTTTAAAATTAAGACATTGCGTTGGCCGGGAATCGAACCCGGGTCAACTGCTTGGAAGGCAGCTATGCTCACCACTATACCACCAACGCCACATTTTTTGCTGTGTCTAGTTATGTTTATGCATTTTTCTGAATACACATTGTCTTTGGCTCATTGTATTCTGGCTTCCAAACCTCTCTTTCCAACTGTCCTCCCCAAAAGCAGCAACATATCTCCACACTTTGATTTTTGAAGGGTGCTATTCATTTCTAATTTTACTTGACCTCTCTGCTGTTTTTTTACCACCTTCACCAGCCTCTACTGATACAAATGTTATACTCTATTAGAATCTCTAACAAAGTCCTCTCATGGTTCTCTTCTCATCTTTCTAACTGCTCCTTCAGTGTTTCTATTGTTAGCTCTTCCACTTCTTTGGTATGCCTTATGACTTTGTCCTAGAACCACTCATTTTCTCTCTATATACATGATCACATGATCTCTTTATATTTCTTTGTACTTCTGTTATTGTAAGGGTTCTTTGCAACTCTTGCACTCTGAGGTGACACTTCATTAAGGAGTGATAACCACTGGTAATTGTTGATGCTCTCACAAGTGAATAGCTATTAACACTCAATAGTAACTATTTAAATGTGTACAATAAACCACTAATGCTTCCATTCACAGACAAACAAAGAGTGAATTTATTTAGCAGATGAAAGCAAGATTTTGACAATTCCTACAATTTAGTACAATCAAATGTGATTTTTGTTTAGTTCAACTGTTCTTTTTTTAAGTACATCACAGTTCCATATTCATTGAGGAGTTTCAAACATGTGTAACAGTTTATGAACACTTTTCTATTTATGTTATTTTAAATTCATAATTGAAATAGATTCTAAATCTAGTTAGAAGTCTGCTATTTGACACTCCTGCCTTTAGTATCAAATAGCTAGTTATGGCATTGTAATGTATTTACCAATCACAATTCATATATGTTATATGAAGCTATATTAAAGATTATTACTTACAAAGATCATTTCTAAACGTTTAATTGTACATATTTTGCATTCCTTGTTCTTTGCATTGGCTTAACCCAATGGTTTAAACAAAATAAAGTATTTGCTACAGTATAAACAACTAATACGCTTCAGTTAAAACATTAGAAAGGAAAAGAGAATGTGTCTAGATAACAGTTACCTGTTGCGGGTTTTGACAAATGTCAAGAAAACTATGATATGCAAAAATACATATGAAGACATTAGATCATACAAATAAAGCTAAGCAAGCACTCTGTCATTTGAAATAATTCCTCTCTGATGTGTGTGAAAAACAGTGGTGGCTGCTTCCTTTTCTCATTTTAGACTTGGGCTCCTCCTAATACAATTAAGAAACAGAATTGATCATGGAAAACATTGAATGATTTGTATACATTGACCTTTAATATATATACATGAGAATATAAAAAAAAAATCTGCAATAACAATAATGTGGAAAAAAATATTAAAAATGTAAATAGCACATTATTTAATTTTAAAATTAAGACATTGCGTTGGCCGGGAATCGAACCCGGGTCAACTGCTTGGAAGGCAGCAATGCTCACCACTATACCACCAACGCCACATTTTTTGCTGTGTCTAGTTATGTTTATGCATTTTTCTGAATACACATTGTCTTTGGCTCATTGTATTCTGGCTTCCAAACCTCTCTTTCCAACTGTCCTCCCCAAAAGCAGCAACATATCTCCACACTTTGATTTTTGAAGGGTGCTATTCATTTCTAATTTTACTTGACCTCTCTACTGTTTTTTTTACCACCTTCACCAGCCTCTACTGATACAAATGTTATACTCTATTAGAATCTCTAACAAAGTCCTCTCATGGTTCTCTTCTCATCTTTCTAACTGCTCCTTCAGTGTTTCTATTGTTAGCTCTTCCACTTCTTTGGTATGCCTTATGACTTTGTCCTAGAACCACTCATTTTCTCTCTATATACATGATCACATGATCTCTTTATATTTCTTTGTACTTCTGTTATTGTAAGGGTTCTTTGCAACTCTTGCACTCTGAGGTGACACTTCATTAAGGAGTGATAACCACTGGTAATTGTTGATGCTCTCACAAGTGAATAGCTATTAACACTCAATAGTAACTATTTAAATGTGTACAATAAACCACTAATGCTTCCATTCACAGACAAACAAAGAGTGAATTTATTTAGCAGATGAAAGCAAGATTTTGACAATTCCTACAATTTAGTACAATCAAATGTGATTTTTGTTTAGTTCAACTGTTCTTTTTTTAAGTACATCACAGTTCCATATTCATTGAGGAGTTTCAAACATGTGTAACAGTTTATGAACACTTTTCTATTTATGTTATTTTAAATTCATAATTGAAATAGATTCTAAATCTAGTTAGAAGTCTGCTATTTGACACTCCTGCCTTTAGTATCAAATAGCTAGTTATGGCATTGTAATGTATTTACCAATCGCAATTCATATATGTTATATGAAGCTATATTAAAGATTATTACTTACAAAGATCATTTCTAAACGTTTAATTGTACATATTTTGCATTCCTTGTTCTTTGCATTGGCTTAACCCAATGGTTTAAACAAAATAAAGTATTTGCTACAGTATAAACAACTAATACGCTTCAGTTAAAACATTAGAAAGGAAAAGAGAATGTGTCTAGATAACAGTTACCTGTTGCGGGTTTTGACAAATGTCAAGAAAACTATGATATGCAAAAATACATATGAAGACATTAGATCATACAAATAAAGCTAAGCAAGCACTCTGTCATTTGAAATAATTCCTCTCTGATGTGTGTGAAAAACAGTGGTGGCTGCTTCCTTTTCTCATTTTAGATTTGGGCTCCTCCTAATACAATTAAGAACCAGAATTGATCATGGAAAACATTGAATGATTTGTATACATTGACCTTTAATATATATACATGAGAATATAAAAAAAAAATCTGCAATAACAATAATGTGGAAAAAAATATTAAAAATGTAAATAGCACATTATTTAATTTTAAAATTAAGACACTGCGTTGGCCGGGAATCGAACCCGGGTCAACTGTTTGGAAGGCAGCTATGCTCACCACTATACCACCAACGCCACATTTTTTGCTGTGTCTAGTTATGTTTATGCATTTTTCTGAATACACATTGTCTTTGGCTCATTGCATTCTGGCTTCCAAACCTCTCATTCCAACTGTCCTCCCCAAAAGCAGCAACATATCTCCACACTTTGATTTTTGAAGGGTGCTATTCATTTCTAATTTTACTTGACCTCTCTGCTGTTTTTTTTACCACCTTCACCAGCCTCTACTGATGCAAATGTTATACTTTATTAGAATCTCTAACAAAGTCCTCTCATGGTTCTCTTCTCATCTTTCTAACTGCTCCTTCAGTGTTTCTATTGTTAGCTCTTCCACTTCTTTGGTATGCCGTATGACTTTGTCCTAGAACCACTCATTTTCTCTCTATATACATGATCACATGATCTCTTTATATTTCTTTGTACTTCTGTTATTGTAAGGGTTCTTTGCAACTCTTGCACTCTGAGGTGACACTTCATTAAGGAGTGATAACCACTGGTAATTGTTGATGCTCTCACAAGTGAATAGCTATTAACACTCAATAGTAACTATTTAAATGTGTACAATAAACCACTAATGCTTCCATTCACAGACAAACAAAGAGTGAATTTATTTAGCAGATGAAAGCAAGATTTTGACAATTCCTACAATTTAGTACAATCAAATGTGATTTTTGTTTAGTTCAACTGTTCTTTTTTTAAGTACATCACAGTTCCATATTCATTGAGGTGTTTCAAACATGTGTAACAGTTTATGAACACTTTTCTATTTATGTTATTTTAAATTCATAATTGAAATAGATTCTAAATCTAGTTAGAAGTCTGCTATTTGACACTCCTGCCTTTAGTATCAAATAGCTAGTTATGGCATTGTAATGTATTTACCAATCGCAATTCATATATGTTAAATGAAGCTATATTAAAGATTATTACTTACAAAGATCATTTCTAAACGTTTAATTGTACATATTTTGCATTCCTTGTTCTTTGCATTGGCTTAACCCAATGGTTTAAACAAAATAAAGTATTTGCTACAGTATAAACAACTAATACGCTTCAGTTAAAACATTAGAAAGGAAAAGAGAATGTGTCTAGATAACAGTTACCTGTTGCGGGTTTTGACAAATGTCAAGAAAACTATGATATGCAAAAATACATATGAAGACATTAGATCATACAAATAAAGCTAAGCAAGCACTCTGTCATTTGAAATAATTCCTCTCTGATGTGTGTGAAAAACAGTGGTGGCTGCTTCCTTTTCTCATTTTAGATTTGGGCTCCTCCTAATACAATTAAGAACCAGAATTGATCATGGAAAACATTGAATGATTTGTATACATTGACCTTTAATATATATACATGAGAATATAAAAAAAAAAATCTGCAATAACAATAATGTGGAAAAAAATATTAAAAATGTAAATAGCACATTATTTAATTTTAAAATTAAGACACTGCGTTGGCCGGGAATCGAACCCGGGTCAACTGCTTGGAAGGCAGCTATGCTCACCACTATACCACCAACGCCACATTTTTTGCTGTGTCTAGTTATGTTTATGCATTTTTCTGAATACACATTGTCTTTGGCTCATTGCATTCTGGCTTCCAAACCTCTCATTCCAACTGTCCTCCCCAAAAGCAGCAACATATCTCCACACTTTGATTTTTGAAGGGTGCTATTCATTTCTAATTTTACTTGACCTCTCTGCTGTTTTTTTTACCACCTTCACCAGCCTCTACTGATGCAAATGTTATACTTTATTAGAATCTCTAACAAAGTCCTCTCATGGTTCTCTTCTCATCTTTCTAACTGCTCCTTCAGTGTTTCTATTGTTAGCTCTTCCACTTCTTTGGTATGCCGTATGACTTTGTCCTAGAACCACTCATTTTCTCTCTATATACATGATCACATGATCTCTTTATATTTCTTTGTACTTCTGTTATTGTAAGGGTTCTTTGCAACTCTTGCACTCTGAGGTGACACTTCATTAAGGAGTGATAACCACTGGTAATTGTTGATGCTCTCACAAGTGAATAGCTATTAACACTCAATAGTAACTATTTAAATGTGTACAATAAACCACTAATGCTTCCATTCACAGACAAACAAAGAGTGAATTTATTTAGCAGATGAAAGCAAGATTTTGACAATTCCTACAATTTAGTACAATCAAATGTGATTTTTGTTTAGTTCAACTGTTCTTTTTTTAAGTACATCACAGTTCCATATTCATTGAGGAGTTTCAAACATGTGTAACAGTTTATGAACACTTTTCTATTTATGTTATTTTAAATTCATAATTGAAATAGATTCTAAATCTAGTTAGAAGTCTGCTATTTGACACTCCTGCCTTTAGTATCAAATAGCTAGTTATGGCATTGTAATGTATTTACCAATCGCAATTCATATATGTTATATGAAGCTATATTAAAGATTATTACTTACAAAGATCATTTCTAAACGTTTAATTGTACATATTTTGCATTCCTTGTTCTTTGCATTGGCTTAACCCAATGGTTTAAACAAAATAAAGTATTTGCTACAGTATAAACAACTAATACGCTTCAGTTAAAACATTAGAAAGGAAAAGAGAATGTGTCTAGATAACAGTTACCTGTTGCGGGTTTTGACAAATGTCAAGAAAACTATGATATGCAAAAATACATATGAAGACATTAGATCATACAAATAAAGCTAAGCAAGCACTCTGTCATTTGAAATAATTCCTCTCTGATGTGTGTGAAAAACAGTGGTGGCTGCTTCCTTTTCTCATTTTAGATTTGGGCTCCTCCTAATACAATTAAGAACCAGAATTGATCATGGAAAACATTGAATGATTTGTATACATTGACCTTTAATATATATACATGAGAATATAAAAAAAAAATCTGCAATAACAATAATGTGGAAAAAAATATTAAAAATGTAAATAGCACATTATTTAATTTTAAAATTAAGACATTGCGTTGGCCGGGAATCGAACCCGGGTCAACTGCTTGGAAGGCAGCTATGCTCACCACTATACCACCAACGCCACATTTTTTGCTGTGTCTAGTTATTTTTATGCATTTTTCTGAATACACATTGTCTTTGGCTCATTGTATTCTGGCTTCCAAACCTCTCTTTCCAACTGTCCTCCCCAAAAGCAGCAACATATCTCCACACTTTGATTTTTGAAGGGTGCTATTCATTTCTAATTTTACTTGACCTCTCTGCTGTTTTTTTACCACCTTCACCAGCCTCTACTGATACAAATGTTATACTCTATTAGAATCTCTAACAAAGTCCTCTCATGGTTCTCTTCTCATCTTTCTAACTGCTCCTTCAGTGTTTCTATTGTTAGCTCTTCCACTTCTTTGGTATGCTTTATGACTTTGTCCTAGAACCACTCATTTTCTCTCTATATACATGATCACATGATCTCTTTATATTTCTTTGTACTTCTGTTATTGTAAGGGTTCTTTGCAACTCTTGCACTCTGAGGTGACACTTCATTAAGGAGTGATAACCACTGGTAATTGTTGATGCTCTCACAAGTGAATAGCTATTAACACTCAATAGTAACTATTTAAATGTGTACAATAAACCACTAATGCTTCCATTCACAGACAAACAAAGAGTGAATTTATTTAGCAGATGAAAGCAAGATTTTGACAATTCCTACAATTTAGTACAATCAAATGTGATTTTTGTTTAGTTCAACTGTTCTTTTTTTAAGTACATCACAGTTCCATATTCATTGAGGAGTTTCAAACATGTGTAACAGTTTATGAACACTTTTCTATTTATGTTATTTTAAATTCATAATTGAAATAGATTCTAAATCTAGTTAGAAGTCTGCTATTTGACACTCCTGCCTTTAGTATCAAATAGCTAGTTATGGCATTGTAATGTATTTACCAATCGCAATTCATATATGTTATATGAAGCTATATTAAAGATTATTACTTACAAAGATCATTTCTAAACGTTTAATTGTACATATTTTGCATTCCTTGTTCTTTGCATTGGCTTAACCCAATGGTTTAAACAAAATAAAGTATTTGCTACAGTATAAACAACTAATACGCTTCAGTTAAAACATTAGAAAGGAAAAGAGAATGTGTCTAGATAACAGTTACCTGTTGCGGGTTTTGACAAATGTCAAGAAAACTATGATATGCAAAAATACATATGAAGACATTAGATCATACAAATAAAGCTAAGCAAGCACTCTGTCATTTGAAATAATTCCTCTCTGATGTGTGTGAAAAACAGTGGTGGCTGCTTCCTTTTCTCATTTTAGATTTGGGCTCCTCCTAATACAATTAAGAACCAGAATTGATCATGGAAAACATTGAATGATTTGTATACATTGACCTTTAATATATATACATGAGAATATAAAAAAAAAATCTGCAATAACAATAATGTGGAAAAAAATATTAAAAATGTAAATAGCACATTATTTAATTTTAAAATTAAGACACTGCGTTGGCCGGGAATCGAACCCGGGTCAACTGCTTGGAAGGCAGCTATGCTCACCACTATACCACCAACGCCACATTTTTTGCTGTGTCTAGTTATGTTTATGCATTTTTCTGAATACACATTGTCTTTGGCTCATTGCATTCTGGCTTCCAAACCTCTCATTCCAACTGTCCTCCCCAAAAGCAGCAACATATCTCCACACTTTGATTTTTGAAGGGTGCTATTCATTTCTAATTTTACTTGACCTCTCTGCTGTTTTTTTTACCACCTTCACCAGCCTCTACTGATGCAAATGTTATACTTTATTAGAATCTCTAACAAAGTCCTCTCATGGTTCTCTTCTCATCTTTCTAACTGCTCCTTCAGTGTTTCTATTGTTAGCTCTTCCACTTCTTTGGTATGCCGTATGACTTTGTCCTAGAACCACTCATTTTCTCTCTATATACATGATCACATGATCTCTTTATATTTCTTTGTACTTCTGTTATTGTAAGGGTTCTTTGCAACTCTTGCACTCTGAGGTGACACTTCATTAAGGAGTGATAACCACTGGTAATTGTTGATGCTCTCACAAGTGAATAGCTATTAACACTCAATAGTAACTATTTAAATGTGTACAATAAACCACTAATGCTTCCATTCACAGACAAACAAAGAGTGAATTTATTTAGCAGATGAAAGCAAGATTTTGACAATTCCTACAATTTAGTACAATCAAATGTGATTTTTGTTTAGTTCAACTGTTCTTTTTTTAAGTACATCACAGTTCCATATTCATTGAGGTGTTTCAAACATGTGTAACAGTTTATGAACACTTTTCTATTTATGTTATTTTAAATTCATAATTGAAATAGATTCTAAATCTAGTTAGAAGTCTGCTATTTGACACTCCTGCCTTTAGTATCAAATAGCTAGTTATGGCATTGTAATGTATTTACCAATCGCAATTCATATATGTTATATGAAGCTATATTAAAGATTATTACTTACAAAGATCATTTCTAAACGTTTAATTGTACATATTTTGCATTCCTTGTTCTTTGCATTGGCTTAACCCAATGGTTTAAACAAAATAAAGTATTTGCTACAGTATAAACAACTAATACGCTTCAGTTAAAACATTAGAAAGGAAAAGAGAATGTGTCTAGATAACAGTTACCTGTTGCGGGTTTTGACAAATGTCAAGAAAACTATGATATGCAAAAATACATATGAAGACATTAGATCATACAAATAAAGCTAAGCAAGCACTCTGTCATTTGAAATAATTCCTCTCTGATGTGTGTGAAAAACAGTGGTGGCTGCTTCCTTTTCTCATTTTAGATTTGGGCTCCTCCTAATACAATTAAGAACCAGAATTGATCATGGAAAACATTGAATGATTTGTATACATTGACCTTTAATATATATACATGAGAATATAAAAAAAAAATCTGCAATAACAATAATGTGGAAAAAAATATTAAAAATGTAAATAGCACATTATTTAATTTTAAAATTAAGACACTGCGTTGGCCGGGAATCGAACCCGGGTCAACTGCTTGGAAGGCAGCTATGCTCACCACTATACCACCAACGCCACATTTTTTGCTGTGTCTAGTTATGTTTATGCATTTTTCTGAATACACATTGTCTTTGGCTCATTGCATTCTGGCTTCCAAACCTCTCATTCCAACTATCCTCCCCAAAAGCAGCAACATATCTCCACACTTTGATTTTTGAAGGGTGCTATTCATTTCTAATTTTACTTGACCTCTCTGCTGTTTTTTTTACCACCTTCACCAGCCTCTACTGATGCAAATGTTATACTTTATTAGAATCTCTAACAAAGTCCTCTCATGGTTCTCTTCTCATCTTTCTAACTGCTCCTTCAGTGTTTCTATTGTTAGCTCTTCCACTTCTTTGGTATGCCGTATGACTTTGTCCTAGAACCACTCATTTTCTCTCTATATACATGATCACATGATCTCTTTATATTTCTTTGTACTTCTGTTATTGTAAGGGTTCTTTGCAACTCTTGCACTCTGAGGTGACACTTCATTAAGGAGTGATAACCACTGGTAATTGTTGATGCTCTCACAAGTGAATAGCTATTAACACTCAATAGTAACTATTTAAATGTGTACAATAAACCACTAATGCTTCCATTCACAGACAAACAAAGAGTGAATTTATTTAGCAGATGAAAGCAAGATTTTGACAATTCCTACAATTTAGTACAATCAAATGTGATTTTTGTTTAGTTCAACTGTTCTTTTTTTAAGTACATCACAGTTCCATATTCATTGAGGTGTTTCAAACATGTGTAACAGTTTATGAACACTTTTCTATTTATGTTATTTTAAATTCATAATTGAAATAGATTCTAAATCTAGTTAGAAGTCTGCTATTTGACACTCCTGCCTTTAGTATCAAATAGCTAGTTATGGCATTGTAATGTATTTACCAATCGCAATTCATATATGTTATATGAAGCTATATTAAAGATTATTACTTACAAAGATCATTTCTAAACGTTTAATTGTACATATTTTGCATTCCTTGTTCTTTGCATTGGCTTAACCCAATGGTTTAAACAAAATAAAGTATTTGCTACAGTATAAACAACTAATACGCTTCAGTTAAAACATTAGAAAGGAAAAGAGAATGTGTCTAGATAACAGTTACCTGTTGCGGGTTTTGACAAATGTCAAGAAAACTATGATATGCAAAAATACATATGAAGACATTAGATCATACAAATAAAGCTAAGCAAGCACTCTGTCATTTGAAATAATTCCTCTCTGATGTGTGTGAAAAACAGTGGTGGCTGCTTCCTTTTCTCATTTTAGATTTGGGCTCCTCCTAATACAATTAAGAACCAGAATTGATCATGGAAAACATTGAATGATTTGTATACATTGACCTTTAATATATATACATGAGAATATAAAAAAAAAAATCTGCAATAACAATAATGTGGAAAAAAATATTAAAAATGTAAATAGCACATTATTTAATTTTAAAATTAAGACACTGCGTTGGCCGGGAATCGAACCCGGGTCAACTGCTTGGAAGGCAGCTATGCTCACCACTATACCACCAACGCCACATTTTTTGCTGTGTCTAGTTATGTTTATGCATTTTTCTGAATACACATTGTCTTTGGCTCATTGCATTCTGGCTTCCAAACCTCTCATTCCAACTGTCCTCCCCAAAAGCAGCAACATATCTCCACACTTTGATTTTTGAAGGGTGCTATTCATTTCTAATTTTACTTGACCTCTCTGCTGTTTTTTTTACCACCTTCACCAGCCTCTACTGATGCAAATGTTATACTTTATTAGAATCTCTAACAAAGTCCTCTCATGGTTCTCTTCTCATCTTTCTAACTGCTCCTTCAGTGTTTCTATTGTTAGCTCTTCCACTTCTTTGGTATGCCGTATGACTTTGTCCTAGAACCACTCATTTTCTCTCTATATACATGATCACATGATCTCTTTATATTTCTTTGTACTTCTGTTATTGTAAGGGTTCTTTGCAACTCTTGCACTCTGAGGTGACACTTCATTAAGGAGTGATAACCACTGGTAATTGTTGATGCTCTCACAAGTGAATAGCTATTAACACTCAATAGTAACTATTTAAATGTGTACAATAAACCACTAATGCTTCCATTCACAGACAAACAAAGAGTGAATTTATTTAGCAGATGAAAGCAAGATTTTGACAATTCCTACAATTTAGTACAATCAAATGTGATTTTTGTTTAGTTCAACTGTTCTTTTTTTAAGTACATCACAGTTCCATATTCATTGAGGAGTTTCAAACATGTGTAACAGTTTATGAACACTTTTCTATTTATGTTATTTTAAATTCATAATTGAAATAGATTCTAAATCTAGTTAGAAGTCTGCTATTTGACACTCCTGCCTTTAGTATCAAATAGCTAGTTATGGCATTGTAATGTATTTACCAATCGCAATTCATATATGTTATATGAAGCTATATTAAAGATTATTACTTACAAAGATCATTTCTAAACGTTTAATTGTACATATTTTGCATTCCTTGTTCTTTGCATTGGCTTAACCCAATGGTTTAAACAAAATAAAGTATTTGCTACAGTATAAACAACTAATACGCTTCAGTTAAAACATTAGAAAGGAAAAGAGAATGTGTCTAGATAACAGTTACCTGTTGCGGGTTTTGACAAATGTCAAGAAAACTATGATATGCAAAAATACATATGAAGACATTAGATCATACAAATAAAGCTAAGCAAGCACTCTGTCATTTGAAATAATTCCTCTCTGATGTGTGTGAAAAACAGTGGTGGCTGCTTCCTTTTCTCATTTTAGATTTGGGCTCCTCCTAATACAATTAAGAACCAGAATTGATCATGGAAAACATTGAATGATTTGTATACATTGACCTTTAATATATATACATGAGAATATAAAAAAAAAATCTGCAATAACAATAATGTGGAAAAAAATATTAAAAATGTAAATAGCACATTATTTAATTTTAAAATTAAGACATTGCGTTGGCCGGGAATCGAACCCGGGTCAACTGCTTGGAAGGCAGCAATGCTCACCACTATACCACCAACGCCACATTTTTTGCTGTGTCTAGTTATGTTTATGCATTTTTCTGAATACACATTGTCTTTGGCTCATTGTATTCTGGCTTCCAAACCTCTCTTTCCAACTGTCCTCCCCAAAAGCAGCAACATATCTCCACACTTTGATTTTTGAAGGGTGCTATTCATTTCTAATTTTACTTGACCTCTCTGCTGTTTTTTTACCACCTTCACCAGCCTCTACTGATACAAATGTTATACTCTATTAGAATCTCTAACAAAGTCCTCTCGTGGTTCTCTTCTCATCTTTCTAACTGCTCCTTCAGTGTTTCTATTGTTAGCTCTTCCACTTCTTTGGTATGCCTTATGACTTTGTCCTAGAACCACTCATTTTCTCTCTATATACATGATCACATGATCTCTTTATATTTCTTTGTACTTCTGTTATTGTAAGGGTTCTTTGCAACTCTTGCACTCTGAGGTGACACTTCATTAAGGAGTGATAACCACTGGTAATTGTTGATGCTCTCACAAGTGAATAGCTATTAACACTCAATAGTAACTATTTAAATGTGTACAATAAACCACTAATGCTTCCATTCACAGACAAACAAAGAGTGAATTTATTTAGCAGATGAAAGCAAGATTTTGACAATTCCTACAATTTAGTACAATCAAATGTGATTTTTGTTTAGTTCAACTGTTCTTTTTTTAAGTACATCACAGTTCCATATTCATTGAGGTGTTTCAAACATGTGTAACAGTTTATGAACACTTTTCTATTTATGTTATTTTAAATTCATAATTGAAATAGATTCTAAATCTAGTTAGAAGTCTGCTATTTGACACTCCTGCCTTTAGTATCAAATAGCTAGTTATGGCATTGTAATGTATTTACCAATCGCAATTCATATATGTTATATGAAGCTATATTAAAGATTATTACTTACAAAGATCATTTCTAAACGTTTAATTGTACATATTTTGCATTCCTTGTTCTTTGCATTGGCTTAACCCAATGGTTTAAACAAAATAAAGTATTTGCTACAGTATAAACAACTAATACGCTTCAGTTAAAACATTAGAAAGGAAAAGAGAATGTGTCTAGATAACAGTTACCTGTTGCGGGTTTTGACAAATGTCAAGAAAACTATGATATGCAAAAATACATATGAAGACATTAGATCATACAAATAAAGCTAAGCAAGCACTCTGTCATTTGAAATAATTCCTCTCTGATGTATGTGAAAAACAGTGGTGGCTGCTTCCTTTTCTCATTTTAGATTTGGGCTCCTCCTAATACAATTAAGAACCAGAATTGATCATGGAAAACATTGAATGATTTGTATACATTGACCTTTAATATATATACATGAGAATATAAAAAAAAAAATCTGCAATAACAATAATGTGGAAAAAAATATTAAAAATGTAAATAGCACATTATTTAATTTTAAAATTAAGACACTGCGTTGGCCGGGAATCGAACCCGGGTCAACTGCTTGGAAGGCAGCTATGCTCACCACTATACCACCAACGCCACATTTTTTGCTGTGTCTAGTTATGTTTATGCATTTTTCTGAATACACATTGTCTTTGGCTCATTGCATTCTGGCTTCCAAACCTCTCATTCCAACTGTCCTCCCCAAAAGCAGCAACATATCTCCACACTTTGATTTTTGAAGGGTGCTATTCATTTCTAATTTTACTTGACCTCTCTGCTGTTTTTTTTACCACCTTCACCAGCCTCTACTGATGCAAATGTTATACTTTATTAGAATCTCTAACAAAGTCCTCTCATGGTTCTCTTCTCATCTTTCTAACTGCTCCTTCAGTGTTTCTATTGTTAGCTCTTCCACTTCTTTGGTATGCCGTATGACTTTGTCCTAGAACCACTCATTTTCTCTCTATATACATGATCACATGATCTCTTTATATTTCTTTGTACTTCTGTTATTGTAAGGGTTCTTTGCAACTCTTGCACTCTGAGGTGACACTTCATTAAGGAGTGATAACCACTGGTAATTGTTGATGCTCTCACAAGTGAATAGCTATTAACACTCAATAGTAACTATTTAAATGTGTACAATAAACCACTAATGCTTCCATTCACAGACAAACAAAGAGTGAATTTATTTAGCAGATGAAAGCAAGATTTTGACAATTCCTACAATTTAGTACAATCAAATGTGATTTTTGTTTAGTTCAACTGTTCTTTTTTTAAGTACATCACAGTTCCATATTCATTGAGGAGTTTCAAACATGTGTAACAGTTTATGAACACTTTTCTATTTATGTTATTTTAAATTCATAATTGAAATAGATTCTAAATCTAGTTAGAAGTCTGCTATTTGATACTCCTGCCTTTAGTATCAAATAGCTAGTTATGGCATTGTAATGTATTTACCAATCGCAATTCATATATGTTATATGAAGCTATATTAAAGATTATTACTTACAAAGATCATTTCTAAACGTTTAATTGTACATATTTTGCATTCCTTGTTCTTTGCATTGGCTTAACCCAATGGTTTAAACAAAATAAAGTATTTGCTACAGTATAAACAACTAATACGCTTCAGTTAAAACATTAGAAAGGAAAAGAGAATGTGTCTAGATAACAGTTACCTGTTGCGGGTTTTGACAAATGTCAAGAAAACTATGATATGCAAAAATACATATGAAGACATTAGATCATACAAATAAAGCTAAGCAAGCACTCTGTCATTTGAAATAATTCCTCTCTGATGTGTGTGAAAAACAGTGGTGGCTGCTTCCTTTTCTCATTTTAGATTTGGGCTCCTCCTAATACAATTAAGAACCAGAATTGATCATGGAAAACATTGAATGATTTGTATACATTGACCTTTAATATATATACATGAGAATATAAAAAAAAAATCTGCAATAACAATAATGTGGAAAAAAATATTAAAAATGTAAATAGCACATTATTTAATTTTAAAATTAAGACATTGCGTTGGCCGGGAATCGAACCCGGGTCAACTGCTTGGAAGGCAGCTATGCTCACCACTATACCACCAACGCCACATTTTTTGCTGTGTCTAGTTATTTTTATGCATTTTTCTGAATACACATTGTCTTTGGCTCATTGTATTCTGGCTTCCAAACCTCTCTTTCCAACTGTCCTCCCCAAAAGCAGCAACATATCTCCACACTTTGATTTTTGAAGGGTGCTATTCATTTCTAATTTTACTTGACCTCTCTGCTGTTTTTTTTACCACCTTCACCAGCCTCTATTGATACAAATGTTATACTCTATTAGAATCTCTAACAAAGTCCTCTCATGGTTCTCTTCTCATCTTTCTAACTGCTCCTTCAGTGTTTCTATTGTTAGCTCTTCCACTTCTTTGGTATGCCTTATGACTTTGTCCTAGAACCACTCATTTTCTCTCTATATACATGATCACATGATCTCTTTATATTTCTTTGTACTTCTGTTATTGTAAGGGTTCTTTGCAACTCTTGCACTCTGAGGTGACACTTCATTAAGGAGTGATAACCACTGGTAATTGTTGATGCTCTCACAAGTGAATAGCTATTAACACTCAATAGTAACTATTTAAATGTGTACAATAAACCACTAATGCTTCCATTCACAGACAAACAAAGAGTGAATTTATTTAGCAGATGAAAGCAAGATTTTGACAATTCCTACAATTTAGTACAATCAAATGTGATTTTTGTTTAGTTCAACTGTTCTTTTTTTAAGTACATCACAGTTCCATATTCATTGAGGAGTTTCAAACATGTGTAACAGTTTATGAACACTTTTCTATTTATGTTATTTTAAATTCATAATTGAAATAGATTCTAAATCTAGTTAGAAGTCTGCTATTTGACACTCCTGCCTTTAGTATCAAATAGCTAGTTATGGCATTGTAATGTATTTACCAATCACAATTCATATATGTTATATGAAGCTATATTAAAGATTATTACTTACAAAGATCATTTCTAAACGTTTAATTGTACATATTTTGCATTCCTTGTTCTTTGCATTGGCTTAACCCAATGGTTTAAACAAAATAAAGTATTTGCTACAGTATAAACAACTAATACGCTTCAGTTAAAACATTAGAAAGGAAAAGAGAATGTGTCTAGATAACAGTTACCTGTTGCGGGTTTTGACAAATGTCAAGAAAACTATGATATGCAAAAATACATATGAAGACATTAGATCATACAAATAAAGCTAAGCAAGCACTCTGTCATTTGAAATAATTCCTCTCTGATGTGTGTGAAAAACAGTGGTGGCTGCTTCCTTTTCTCATTTTAGATTTGGGCTCCTCCTAATACAATTAAGAACCAGAATTGATCATGGAAAACATTGAATGATTTGTATACATTGACCTTTAATATATATACATGAGAATATAAAAAAAAAATCTGCAATAACAATAATGTGGAAAAAAATATTAAAAATGTAAATAGCACATTATTTAATTTTAAAATTAAGACATTGCGTTGGCCGGGAATCGAACCCGGGTCAACTGCTTGGAAGGCAGCAATGCTCACCACTATACCACCAACGCCACATTTTTTGCTGTGTCTAGTTATGTTTATGCATTTTTCTGAATACACATTGTCTTTGGCTCATTGTATTCTGGCTTCCAAACCTCTCTTTCCAACTGTCCTCCCCAAAAGCAGCAACATATCTCCACACTTTGATTTTTGAAGGGTGCTATTCATTTCTAATTTTACTTGACCTCTCTGCTGTTTTTTTACCACCTTCACCAGCCTCTACTGATACAAATGTTATACTCGTTAGAATCTCTAACAAAGTCCTCTCATGGTTCTCTTCTCATCTTTCTAACTGCTCCTTCAGTGTTTCTATTGTTAGCTCTTCCACTTCTTTGGTATGCCTTATGACTTTGTCCTAGAACCACTAATTTTCTCTCTATATACATGATCACATGATCTCTTTATATTTCTTTGTACTTCTGTTATTGTAAGGGTTCTTTGCAACTCTTGCACTCTGAGGTGACACTTCATTAAGGAGTGATAACCACTGGTAATTGTTGATGCTCTCACAAGTGAATAGCTATTAACACTCAATAGTAACTATTTAAATGTGTACAATAAACCACTAATGCTTCCATTCACAGACAAACAAAGAGTGAATTTATTTAGCAGATGAAAGCAAGATTTTGACAATTCCTACAATTTAGTACAATCAAATGTGATTTTTGTTTAGTTCAACTGTTCTTTTTTTAAGTACATCACAGTTCCATATTCATTGAGGAGTTTCAAACATGTGTAACAGTTTATGAACACTTTTCTATTTATGTTATTTTAAATTCATAATTGAAATAGATTCTAAATCTAGTTAGAAGTCTGCTATTTGACACTCCTGCCTTTAGTATCAAATAGCTAGTTATGGCATTGTAATGTATTTACCAATCGCAATTCATATATGTTATATGAAGCTATATTAAAGATTATTACTTACAAAGATCATTTCTAAACGTTTAATTGTACATATTTTGCATTCCTTGTTCTTTGCATTGGCTTAACCCAATGGTTTAAACAAAATAAAGTATTTGCTACAGTATAAACAACTAATACGCTTCAGTTAAAACATTAGAAAGGAAAAGAGAATGTGTCTAGATAACAGTTACCTGTTGCGGGTTTTAACAAATGTCAAGAAAACTATGATATGCAAAAATACATATGAAGACATTAGATCATACAAATAAAGCTAAGCAAGCACTCTGTCATTTGAAATAATTCCTCTCTGATGTGTGTGAAAAACAGTGGTGGCTGCTTCCTTTTCTCATTTTAGATTTGGGCTCCTCCTAATACAATTAAGAACCAGAATTGATCATGGAAAACATTGAATGATTTGTATACATTGACCTTTAATATATATACATGAGAATATAAAAAAAAAATCTGCAATAACAATAATGTGGAAAAAAATATTAAAAATGTAAATAGCACATTATTTAATTTTAAAATTAAGACACTGCGTTGGCCGGGAATCGAACCCGGGTCAACTGCTTGGAAGGCAGCTATGCTCACCACTATACCACCAACGCCACATTTTTTGCTGTGTCTAGTTATGTTTATGCATTTTTCTGAATACACATTGTCTTTGGCTCATTGCATTCTGGCTTCCAAACCTCTCATTCCAACTGTCCTCCCCAAAAGCAGCAACATATCTCCACACTTTGATTTTTGAAGGGTGCTATTCATTTCTAATTTTACTTGACCTCTCTGCTGTTTTTTTTACCACCTTCACCAGCCTCTACTGATGCAAATGTTATACTTTATTAGAATCTCTAACAAAGTCCTCTCATGGTTCTCTTCTCATCTTTCTAACTGCTCCTTCAGTGTTTCTATTGTTAGCTCTTCCACTTCTTTGGTATGCCGTATGACTTTGTCCTAGAACCACTCATTTTCTCTCTATATACATGATCACATGATCTCTTTATATTTCTTTGTACTTCTGTTATTGTAAGGGTTCTTTGCAACTCTTGCACTCTGAGGTGACACTTCATTAAGGAGTGATAACCACTTGTAATTGTTGATGCTCTCACAAGTGAATAGCTATTAACACTCAATAGTAACTATTTAAATGTGTACAATAAACCACTAATGCTTCCATTCACAGACAAACAAAGAGTGAATTTATTTAGCAGATGAAAGCAAGATTTTGACAATTCCTACAATTTAGTACAATCAAATGTGATTTTTGTTTAGTTCAACTGTTCTTTTTTTAAGTACATCACAGTTCCATATTCATTGAGGTGTTTCAAACATGTGTAACAGTTTATGAACACTTTTCTATTTATGTTATTTTAAATTCATAATTGAAATAGATTCTAAATCTAGTTAGAAGTCTGCTATTTGACACTCCTGCCTTTAGTATCAAATAGCTAGTTATGGCATTGTAATGTATTTACCAATCGCAATTCATATATGTTATATGAAGCTATATTAAAGATTATTACTTACAAAGATCATTTCTAAACGTTTAATTGTACATATTTTGCATTCCTTGTTCTTTGCATTGGCTTAACCCAATGGTTTAAACAAAATAAAGTATTTGCTACAGTATAAACAACTAATACGCTTCAGTTAAAACATTAGAAAGGAAAAGAGAATGTGTCTAGATAACAGTTACCTGTTGCGGGTTTTGACAAATGTCAAGAAAACTATGATATGCAAAAATACATATGAAGACATTAGATCATACAAATAAAGCTAAGCAAGCACTCTGTCATTTGAAATAATTCCTCTCTGATCTGTGTGAAAAACAGTGGTGGCTGCTTCCTTTTCTCATTTTAGATTTGGGCTCCTCCTAATACAATTAAGAACCAGAATTGATCATGGAAAACATTGAATGATTTGTATACATTGACCTTTAATATATATACATGAGAATATAAAAAAAAAAATCTGCAATAACAATAATGTGGAAAAAAATATTAAAAATGTAAATAGCACATTATTTAATTTTAAAATTAAGACACTGCGTTGGCCGGGAATCGAACCCGGGTCAACTGCTTGGAAGGCAGCTATGCTCACCACTATACCACCAACGCCACATTTTTTGCTGTGTCTAGTTATGTTTATGCATTTTTCTGAATACACATTGTCTTTGGCTCATTGCATTCTGGCTTCCAAACCTCTCATTCCAACTATCCTCCCCAAAAGCAGCAACATATCTCCACACTTTGATTTTTGAAGGGTGCTATTCATTTCTAATTTTACTTGACCTCTCTGCTGTTTTTTTTACCACCTTCACCAGCCTCTACTGATGCAAATGTTATACTTTATTAGAATCTCTAACAAAGTCCTCTCATGGTTCTCTTCTCATCTTTCTAACTGCTCCTTCAGTGTTTCTATTGTTAGCTCTTCCACTTCTTTGGTATGCCGTATGACTTTGTCCTAGAACCACTCATTTTCTCTCTATATACATGATCACGTGATCTCTTTATATTTCTTTGTACTTCTGTTATTGTAAGGGTTCTTTGCAACTCTTGCACTCTGAGGTGACACTTCATTAAGGAGTGATAACCACTGGTAATTGTTGATGCTCTCACAAGTGAATAGCTATTAACACTCAATAGTAACTATTTAAATGTGTACAATAAACCACTAATGCTTCCATTCACAGACAAACAAAGAGTGAATTTATTTAGCAGATGAAAGCAAGATTTTGACAATTCCTACAATTTAGTACAATCAAATGTGATTTTTGTTTAGTTCAACTGTTCTTTTTTTAAGTACATCACAGTTCCATATTCATTGAGGTGTTTCAAACATGTGTAACAGTTTATGAACACTTTTCTATTTATGTTATTTTAAATTCATAATTGAAATAGATTCTAAATCTAGTTAGAAGTCTGCTATTTGACACTCCTGCCTTTAGTATCAAATAGCTAGTTATGGCATTGTAATGTATTTACCAATCGCAATTCATATATGTTATATGAAGCTATATTAAAGATTATTACTTACAAAGATCATTTCTAAACGTTTAATTGTACATATTTTGCATTCCTTGTTCTTTGCATTGGCTTAACCCAATGGTTTAAACAAAATAAAGTATTTGCTACAGTATAAACAACTAATACGCTTCAGTTAAAACATTAGAAAGGAAAAGAGAATGTGTCTAGATAACAGTTACCTGTTGCGGGTTTTGACAAATGTCAAGAAAACTATGATATGCAAAAATACATATGAAGACATTAGATCATACAAATAAAGCTAAGCAAGCACTCTGTCATTTGAAATAATTCCTCTCTGATGTGTGTGAAAAACAGTGGTGGCTGCTTCCTTTTCTCATTTTAGATTTGGGCTCCTCCTAATACAATTAAGAACCAGAATTGATCATGGAAAACATTGAATGATTTGTATACATTGACCTTTAATATATATACATGAGAATATAAAAAAAAAAATCTGCAATAACAATAATGTGGAAAAAAATATTAAAAATGTAAATAGCACATTATTTAATTTTAAAATTAAGACACTGCGTTGGCCGGGAATCGAACCCGGGTCAACTGCTTGGAAGGCAGCTATGCTCACCACTATACCACCAACGCCACATTTTTTGCTGTGTCTAGTTATGTTTATGCATTTTTCTGAATACACATTGTCTTTGGCTCATTGCATTCTGGCTTCCAAACCTCTCATTCCAACTGTCCTCCCCAAAAGCAGCAACATATCTCCACACTTTGATTTTTGAAGGGTGCTATTCATTTCTAATTTTACTTGACCTCTCTGCTGTTTTTTTTACCACCTTCACCAGCCTCTACTGATGCAAATGTTATACTTTATTAGAATCTCTAACAAAGTCCTCTCATGGTTCTCTTCTCATCTTTCTAACTGCTCCTTCAGTGTTTCTATTGTTAGCTCTTCCACTTCTTTGGTATGCCGTATGACTTTGTCCTAGAACCACTCATTTTCTCTCTATATACATGATCACATGATCTCTTTATATTTCTTTGTACTTCTGTTATTGTAAGGGTTCTTTGCAACTCTTGCACTCTGAGGTGACACTTCATTAAGGAGTGATAACCACTGGTAATTGTTGATGCTCTCACAAGTGAATAGCTATTAACACTCAATAGTAACTATTTAAATGTGTACAATAAACCACTAATGCTTCCATTCACAGACAAACAAAGAGTGAATTTATTTAGCAGATGAAAGCAAGATTTTGACAATTCCTACAATTTAGTACAATCAAATGTGATTTTTGTTTAGTTCAACTGTTCTTTTTTTAAGTACATCACAGTTCCATATTCATTGAGGAGTTTCAAACATGTGTAACAGTTTATGAACACTTTTCTATTTATGTTATTTTAAATTCATAATTGAAATAGATTCTAAATCTAGTTAGAAGTCTGCTATTTGACACTCCTGCCTTTAGTATCAAATAGCTAGTTATGGCATTGTAATGTATTTACCAATCGCAATTCATATATGTTATATGAAGCTATATTAAAGATTATTACTTACAAAGATCATTTCTAAACGTTTAATTGTACATATTTTGCATTCCTTGTTCTTTGCATTGGCTTAACCCAATGGTTTAAACAAAATAAAGTATTTGCTACAGTATAAACAACTAATACGCTTCAGTTAAAACATTAGAAAGGAAAAGAGAATGTGTCTAGATAACAGTTACCTGTTGCGGGTTTTGACAAATGTCAAGAAAACTATGATATGCAAAAATACATATGAAGACATTAGATCATACAAATAAAGATAAGCAAGCACTCTGTCATTTGAAATAATTCCTCTCTGATGTGTGTGAAAAACAGTGGTGGCTGCTTCCTTTTCTCATTTTAGATTTGGGCTCCTCCTAATACAATTAAGAACCAGAATTGATCATGGAAAACATTGAATGATTTGTATACATTGACCTTTAATATATATACATGAGAATATAAAAAAAAAATCTGCAATAACAATAATGTGGAAAAAAATATTAAAAATGTAAATAGCACATTATTTAATTTTAAAATTAAGACATTGCGTTGGCCGGGAATCGAACCCGGGTCAACTGCTTGGAAGGCAGCAATGCTCACCACTATACCACCAACGCCACATTTTTTGCTGTGTCTAGTTATGTTTATGCATTTTTCTGAATACACATTGTCTTTGGCTCATTGTATTCTGGCTTCCAAACCTCTCTTTCCAACTGTCCTCCCCAAAAGCAGCAACATATCTCCACACTTTGATTTTTGAAGGGTGCTATTCATTTCTAATTTTACTTGACCTCTCTGCTGTTTTTTTACCACCTTCACCAGCCTCTACTGATACAAATGTTATACTCTATTAGAATCTCTAACAAAGTCCTCTCATGGTTCTCTTCTCATCTTTCTAACTGCTCCTTCAGTGTTTCTATTGTTAGCTCTTCCACTTCTTTGGTATGCCTTATGACTTTGTCCTAGAACCACTAATTTTCTCTCTATATACATGATCACATGATCTCTTTATATTTCTTTGTACTTCTGTTATTGTAAGGGTTCTTTGCAACTCTTGCACTCTGAGGTGACACTTCATTAAGGAGTGATAACCACTGGTAATTGTTGATGCTCTCACAAGTGAATAGCTATTAACACTCAATAGTAACTATTTAAATGTGTACAATAAACCACTAATGCTTCCATTCACAGACAAACAAAGAGTGAATTTATTTAGCAGATGAAAGCAAGATTTTGACAATTCCTACAATTTAGTACAATCAAATGTGATTTTTGTTTAGTTCAACTGTTCTTTTTTTAAGTACATCACAGTTCCATATTCATTGAGGAGTTTCAAACATGTGTAACAGTTTATGAACACTTTTCTATTTATGTTATTTTAAATTCATAATTGAAATAGATTCTAAATCTAGTTAGAAGTCTGCTATTTGACACTCCTGCCTTTAGTATCAAATAGCTAGTTATGGCATTGTAATGTATTTACCAATCGCAATTCATATATGTTATATGAAGCTATATTAAAGATTATTACTTACAAAGATCATTTCTAAACGTTTAATTGTACATATTTTGCATTCCTTGTTCTTTGCATTGGCTTAACCCAATGGTTTAAACAAAATAAAGTATTTGCTACAGTATAAACAACTAATATGCTTCAGTTAAAACATTAGAAAGGAAAAGAGAATGTGTCTAGATAACAGTTACCTGTTGCGGGTTTTGACAAATGTCAAGAAAACTATGATATGCAAAAATACATATGAAGACATTAGATCATACAAATAAAGCTAAGCAAGCACTCTGTCATTTGAAATAATTCCTCTCTGATGTGTGTGAAAAACAGTGGTGGCTGCTTCCTTTTCTCATTTTAGATTTGGGCTCCTCCTAATACAATTAAGAACCAGAATTGATCATGGAAAACATTGAATGATTTGTATACATTGACCTTTAATATATATACATGAGAATATAAAAAAAAAATCTGCAATAACAATAATGTGGAAAAAAATATTAAAAATGTAAATAGCACATTATTTAATTTTAAAATTAAGACATTGCGTTGGCCGGGAATCGAACCCGGGTCAACTGCTTGGAAGGCAGCAATGCTCACCACTATACCACCAACGCCACATTTTTTGCTGTGTCTAGTTATGTTTATGCATTTTTCTGAATACACATTGTCTTTGGCTCATTGTATTCTGGCTTCCAAACCTCTCTTTCCAACTGTCCTCCCCAAAAGCAGCAACATATCTCCACACTTTGATTTTTGAAGGGTGCTATTCATTTCTAATTTTACTTGACCTCTCTGCTGTTTTTTTACCACCTTCACCAGCCTCTACTGATACAAATGTTATACTCTATTAGAATCTCTAACAAAGTCCTCTCATGGTTCTCTTCTCATCTTTCTAACTGCTCCTTCAGTGTTTCTATTGTTAGCTCTTCCACTTCTTTGGTATGCCGTATGACTTTGTCCTAGAACCACTAATTTTCTCTCTATATACATGATCACATGATCTCTTTATATTTCTTTGTACTTCTGTTATTGTAAGGGTTCTTTGCAACTCTTGCACTCTGAGGTGACACTTCATTAAGGAGTGATAACCACTGGTAATTGTTGATGCTCTCACAAGTGAATAGCTATTAACACTCAATAGTAACTATTTAAATGTGTACAATAAACCACTAATGCTTCCATTCACAGACAAACAAAGAGTGAATTTATTTAGCAGATGAAAGCAAGATTTTGACAATTCCTACAATTTAGTACAATCAAATGTGATTTTTGTTTAGTTCAACTGTTCTTTTTTTAAGTACATCACAGTTCCATATTCATTGAGGAGTTTCAAACATGTGTAACAGTTTATGAACACTTTTCTATTTATGTTATTTTAAATTCATAATTGAAATAGATTCTAAATCTAGTTAGAAGTCTGCTATTTGACACTCCTGCCTTTAGTATCAAATAGCTAGTTATGGCATTGTAATGTATTTACCAATCGCAATTCATATATGTTATATGAAGCTATATTAAAGATTATTACTTACAAAGATCATTTCTAAACGTTTAATTGTACATATTTTGCATTCCTTGTTCTTTGCATTGGCTTAACCCAATGGTTTAAACAAAATAAAGTATTTGCTACAGTATAAACAACTAATACGCTTCAGTTAAAACATTAGAAAGGAAAAGAGAATGTGTCTAGATAACAGTTACCTGTTGCGGGTTTTGACAAATGTCAAGAAAACTATGATATGCAAAAATACATATGAAGACATTAGATCATACAAATAAAGCTAAGCAAGCACTCTGTCATTTGAAATAATTCCTCTCTGATGTGTGTGAAAAACAGTGGTGGCTGCTTCCTTTTCTCATTTTAGATTTGGGCTCCTCCTAATACAATTAAGAACCAGAATTGATCATGGAAAACATTGAATGATTTGTATACATTGACCTTTAATATATATACATGAGAATATAAAAAAAAAATCTGCAATAACAATAATGTGGAAAAAAATATTAAAAATGTAAATAGCACATTATTTAATTTTAAAATTAAGACACTGCGTTGGCCGGGAATCGAACCCGGGTCAACTGCTTGGAAGGCAGCTATGCTCACCACTATACCACCAACGCCACATTTTTTGCTGTGTCTAGTTATGTTTATGCATTTTTCTGAATACACATTGTCTTTGGCTCATTGCATTCTGGCTTCCAAACCTCTCATTCCAACTGTCCTCCCCAAAAGCAGCAACATATCTCCACACTTTGATTTTTGAAGGGTGCTATTCATTTCTAATTTTACTTGACCTCTCTGCTGTTTTTTTTACCACCTTCACCAGCCTCTACTGATGCAAATGTTATACTTTATTAGAATCTCTAACAAAGTCCTCTCATGGTTCTCTTCTCATCTTTCTAACTGCTCCTTCAGTGTTTCTATTGTTAGCTCTTCCACTTCTTTGGTATGCCGTATGACTTTGTCCTAGAACCACTCATTTTCTCTCTATATACATGATCACATGATCTCTTTATATTTCTTTGTACTTCTGTTATTGTAAGGGTTCTTTGCAACTCTTGCACTCTGAGGTGACACTTCATTAAGGAGTGATAACCACTGGTAATTGTTGATGCTCTCACAAGTGAATAGCTATTAACACTCAATAGTAACTATTTAAATGTGTACAATAAACCACTAATGCTTCCATTCACAGACAAACAAAGAGTGAATTTATTTAGCAGATGAAAGCAAGATTTTGACAATTCCTACAATTTAGTACAATCAAATGTGATTTTTGTTTAGTTCAACTGTTCTTTTTTTAAGTACATCACAGTTCCATATTCATTGAGGAGTTTCAAACATGTGTAACAGTTTATGAACACTTTTCTATTTATGTTATTTTAAATTCATAATTGAAATAGATTCTAAATCTAGTTAGAAGTCTGCTATTTGACACTCCTGCCTTTAGTATCAAATAGCTAGTTATGGCATTGTAATGTATTTACCAATCGCAATTCATATATGTTATATGAAGCTATATTAAAGATTATTACTTACAAAGATCATTTCTAAACGTTTAATTGTACATATTTTGCATTCCTTGTTCTTTGCATTGGCTTAACCCAATGGTTTAAACAAAATAAAGTATTTGCTACAGTATAAACAACTAATACGCTTCAGTTAAAACATTAGAAAGGAAAAGAGAATGTGTCTAGATAACAGTTACCTGTTGCGGGTTTTGACAAATGTCAAGAAAACTATGATATGCAAAAATACATATGAAGACATTAGATCATACAAATAAAGCTAAGCAAGCACTCTGTCATTTGAAATAATTCCTCTCTGATCTGTGTGAAAAACAGTGGTGGCTGCTTCCTTTTCTCATTTTAGATTTGGGCTCCTCCTAATACAATTAAGAACCAGAATTGATCATGGAAAACATTGAATGATTTGTATACATTGACCTTTAATATATATACATGAGAATAAAAAAAAAAAATCTGCAATAACAATAATGTGGAAAAAAATATTAAAAATGTAAATAGCACATTATTTAATTTTAAAATTAAGACACTGCGTTGGCCGGGAGTCGAACCCGGGTCAACTGCTTGGAAGGCAGCTATGCTCACCACTATACCACCAACGCCACATTTTTTGCTGTGTCTAGTTATGTTTATGCATTTTTCTGAATACACATTGTCTTTGGCTCATTGCATTCTGGCTTCCAAACCTCTCATTCCAACTGTCCTCCCCAAAAGCAGCAACATATCTCCACACTTTGATTTTTGAAGGGTGCTATTCATTTCTAATTTTACTTGACCTCTCTGCTGTTTTTTTTACCACTTTCACCAGCCTCTACTGATGCAAATGTTATACTTTATTAGAATCTCTAACAAAGTCCTCTCATGGTTCTCTTCTCATCTTTCTAACTGCTCCTTCAGTGTTTCTATTGTTAGCTCTTCCACTTCTTTGGTATGCCTTATGACTTTGTCCTAGAACCACTCATTTTCTCTCTATATACATGATCACATGATCTCTTTATATTTCTTTGTACTTCTGTTATTGTAAGGGTTCTTTGCAACTCTTGCACTCTGAGGTGACACTTCATTAAGGAGTGATAACCACTGGTAATTGTT
This sequence comes from Ascaphus truei, assembly GCF_040206685.1. NCBI lineage: Eukaryota > Metazoa > Chordata > Amphibia > Anura > Ascaphidae > Ascaphus > Ascaphus truei. The sequence goes on along the minus strand of NW_027454132.1, from coordinate 34,785 downwards.
GATGCTCTCACAAGTGGATAGCTATTAACACTCAATAGTAACTATTTAAATGTGTACAATAAACCACTAATGCTTCCATTCACAGACAAACAAAGAGTGAATTTATTTAGCAGATGAAAGCAAGATTTTGACAATTCCTACAATTTAGTACAATCAAATGTGATTTTTGTTTAGTTCAACTGTTCTTTTTTTAAGTACATCACAGTTCCATATTCATTGAGGAGTTTCAAACATGTGTAACAGTTTATGAACACTTTTCTATTTATGTTATTTTAAATTCATAATTGAAATAGATTCTAAATCTAGTTAGAAGTCTGCTATTTGACACTCCTGCCTTTAGTATCAAATAGCTAGTTATGGCATTGTAATGTATTTACCAATCGCAATTCATATATGTTATATGAAGCTATATTAAAGATTATTACTTACAAAGATCATTTCTAAACGTTTAATTGTACATATTTTGCATTCCTTGTTCTTTGCATTGGCTTAACCCAATGGTTTAAACAAAATAAAGTATTTGCTACAGTATAAACAACTAATACGCTTCAGTTAAAACATTAGAAAGGAAAAGAGAATGTGTCTAGATAACAGTTACCTGTTGCGGGTTTTGACAAATGTCAAGAAAACTATGATATGCAAAAATACATATGAAGACATTAGATCATACAAATAAAGCTAAGCAAGCACTCTGTCATTTGAAATAATTCCTCTCTGATGTGTGTGAAAAACAGTGGTGGCTGCTTCCTTTTCTCATTTTAGATTTGGGCTCCTCCTAATACAATTAAGAACCAGAATTGATCATGGAAAACATTGAATGATTTGTATACATTGACCTTTAATATATATACATGAGAATATAAAAAAAAAATCTGCAATAACAATAATGTGGAAAAAAATATTAAAAATGTAAATAGCACATTATTTAATTTTAAAATTAAGACATTGCGTTGGCCGGGAATCGAACCCGGGTCAACTGCTTGGAAGGCAGCAATGCTCACCACTATACCACCAACGCCACATTTTTTGCTGTGTCTAGTTATGTTTATGCATTTTTCTGAATACACATTGTCTTTGGCTCATTGTATTCTGGCTTCCAAACCTCTCTTTCCAACTGTCCTCCCCAAAAGCAGCAACATATCTCCACACTTTGATTTTTGAAGGGTGCTATTCATTTCTAATTTTACTTGACCTCTCTGCTGTTTTTTTACCACCTTCACCAGCCTCTACTGATGCAAATGTTATACTCTATTAGAATCTCTAACAAAGTCCTCTCATGGTTCTCTTCTCATCTTTCTAACTGCTCCTTCAGTGTTTCTATTGTTAGCTCTTCCACTTCTTTGGTATGCCTTATGACTTTGTCCTAGAACCACTAATTTTCTCTCTATATACATGATCACATGATCTCTTTATATTTCTTTGTACTTCTGTTATTGTAAGGGTTCTTTGCAACTCTTGCACTCTGAGGTGACACTTCATTAAGGAGTGATAACCACTGGTAATTGTTGATGCTCTCACAAGTGAATAGCTATTAACACTCAATAGTAACTATTTAAATGTGTACAATAAACCACTAATGCTTCCATTCACAGACAAACAAAGAGTGAATTTATTTAGCAGATGAAAGCAAGATTTTGACAATTCCTACAATTTAGTACAATCAAATGTGATTTTTGTTTAGTTCAACTGTTCTTTTTTTAAGTACATCACAGTTCCATATTCATTGAGGAGTTTCAAACATGTGTAACAGTTTATGAACACTTTTCTATTTATGTTATTTTAAATTCATAATTGAAATAGATTCTAAATCTAGTTAGAAGTCTGCTATTTGACACTCCTGCCTTTAGTATCAAATAGCTAGTTATGGCATTGTAATGTATTTACCAATCGCAATTCATATATGTTATATGAAGCTATATTAAAGATTATTACTTACAAAGATCATTTCTAAACGTTTAATTGTACATATTTTGCATTCCTTGTTCTTTGCATTGGCTTAACCCAATGGTTTAAACAAAATAAAGTATTTGCTACAGTATAAACAACTAATATGCTTCAGTTAAAACATTAGAAAGGAAAAGAGAATGTGTCTAGATAACAGTTACCTGTTGCGGGTTTTGACAAATGTCAAGAAAACTATGATATGCAAAAATACATATGAAGACATTAGATCATACAAATAAAGCTAAGCAAGCACTCTGTCATTTGAAATAATTCCTCTCTGATGTGTGTGAAAAACAGTGGTGGCTGCTTCCTTTTCTCATTTTAGATTTGGGCTCCTCCTAATACAATTAAGAACCAGAATTGATCATGGAAAACATTGAATGATTTGTATACATTGACCTTTAATATATATACATGAGAATATAAAAAAAAAATCTGCAATAACAATAATGTGGAAAAAAATATTAAAAATGTAAATAGCACATTATTTAATTTTAAAATTAAGACATTGCGTTGGCCGGGAATCGAACCCGGGTCAACTGCTTGGAAGGCAGCAATGCTCACCACTATACCACCAACGCCACATTTTTTGCTGTGTCTAGTTATGTTTATGCATTTTTCTGAATACACATTGTCTTTGGCTCATTGTATTCTGGCTTCCAAACCTCTCTTTCCAACTGTCCTCCCCAAAAGCAGCAACATATCTCCACACTTTGATTTTTGAAGGGTGCTATTCATTTCTAATTTTACTTGACCTCTCTGCTGTTTTTTTACCACCTTCACCAGCCTCTACTGATACAAATGTTATACTCTATTAGAATCTCTAACAAAGTCCTCTCATGGTTCTCTTCTCATCTTTCTAACTGCTCCTTCAGTGTTTCTATTGTTAGCTCTTCCACTTCTTTGGTATGCCGTATGACTTTGTCCTAGAACCACTAATTTTCTCTCTATATACATGATCACATGATCTCTTTATATTTCTTTGTACTTCTGTTATTGTAAGGGTTCTTTGCAACTCTTGCACTCTGAGGTGACACTTCATTAAGGAGTGATAACCACTGGTAATTGTTGATGCTCTCACAAGTGAATAGCTATTAACACTCAATAGTAACTATTTAAATGTGTACAATAAACCACTAATGCTTCCATTCACAGACAAACAAAGAGTGAATTTATTTAGCAGATGAAAGCAAGATTTTGACAATTCCTACAATTTAGTACAATCAAATGTGATTTTTGTTTAGTTCAACTGTTCTTTTTTTAAGTACATCACAGTTCCATATTCATTGAGGAGTTTCAAACATGTGTAACAGTTTATGAACACTTTTCTATTTATGTTATTTTAAATTCATAATTGAAATAGATTCTAAATCTAGTTAGAAGTCTGCTATTTGACACTCCTGCCTTTAGTATCAAATAGCTAGTTATGGCATTGTAATGTATTTACCAATCGCAATTCATATATGTTATATGAAGCTATATTAAAGATTATTACTTACAAAGATCATTTCTAAACGTTTAATTGTACATATTTTGCATTCCTTGTTCTTTGCATTGGCTTAACCCAATGGTTTAAACAAAATAAAGTATTTGCTACAGTATAAACAACTAATACGCTTCAGTTAAAACATTAGAAAGGAAAAGAGAATGTGTCTAGATAACAGTTACCTGTTGCGGGTTTTGACAAATGTCAAGAAAACTATGATATGCAAAAATACATATGAAGACATTAGATCATACAAATAAAGCTAAGCAAGCACTCTGTCATTTGAAATAATTCCTCTCTGATGTGTGTGAAAAACAGTGGTGGCTGCTTCCTTTTCTCATTTTAGATTTGGGCTCCTCCTAATACAATTAAGAACCAGAATTGATCATGGAAAACATTGAATGATTTGTATACATTGACCTTTAATATATATACATGAGAATATAAAAAAAAAATCTGCAATAACAATAATGTGGAAAAAAATATTAAAAATGTAAATAGCACATTATTTAATTTTAAAATTAAGACACTGCGTTGGCCGGGAATCGAACCCGGGTCAACTGCTTGGAAGGCAGCTATGCTCACCACTATACCACCAACGCCACATTTTTTGCTGTGTCTAGTTATGTTTATGCATTTTTCTGAATACACATTGTCTTTGGCTCATTGCATTCTGGCTTCCAAACCTCTCATTCCAACTGTCCTCCCCAAAAGCAGCAACATATCTCCACACTTTGATTTTTGAAGGGTGCTATTCATTTCTAATTTTACTTGACCTCTCTGCTGTTTTTTTTACCACCTTCACCAGCCTCTACTGATGCAAATGTTATACTTTATTAGAATCTCTAACAAAGTCCTCTCATGGTTCTCTTCTCATCTTTCTAACTGCTCCTTCAGTGTTTCTATTGTTAGCTCTTCCACTTCTTTGGTATGCCGTATGACTTTGTCCTAGAACCACTCATTTTCTCTCTATATACATGATCACATGATCTCTTTATATTTCTTTGTACTTCTGTTATTGTAAGGGTTCTTTGCAACTCTTGCACTCTGAGGTGACACTTCATTAAGGAGTGATAACCACTGGTAATTGTTGATGCTCTCACAAGTGAATAGCTATTAACACTCAATAGTAACTATTTAAATGTGTACAATAAACCACTAATGCTTCCATTCACAGACAAACAAAGAGTGAATTTATTTAGCAGATGAAAGCAAGATTTTGACAATTCCTACAATTTAGTACAATCAAATGTGATTTTTGTTTAGTTCAACTGTTCTTTTTTTAAGTACATCACAGTTCCATATTCATTGAGGAGTTTCAAACATGTGTAACAGTTTATGAACACTTTTCTATTTATGTTATTTTAAATTCATAATTGAAATAGATTCTAAATCTAGTTAGAAGTCTGCTATTTGACACTCCTGCCTTTAGTATCAAATAGCTAGTTATGGCATTGTAATGTATTTACCAATCGCAATTCATATATGTTATATGAAGCTATATTAAAGATTATTACTTACAAAGATCATTTCTAAACGTTTAATTGTACATATTTTGCATTCCTTGTTCTTTGCATTGGCTTAACCCAATGGTTTAAACAAAATAAAGTATTTGCTACAGTATAAACAACTAATACGCTTCAGTTAAAACATTAGAAAGGAAAAGAGAATGTGTCTAGATAACAGTTACCTGTTGCGGGTTTTGACAAATGTCAAGAAAACTATGATATGCAAAAATACATATGAAGACATTAGATCATACAAATAAAGCTAAGCAAGCACTCTGTCATTTGAAATAATTCCTCTCTGATCTGTGTGAAAAACAGTGGTGGCTGCTTCCTTTTCTCATTTTAGATTTGGGCTCCTCCTAATACAATTAAGAACCAGAATTGATCATGGAAAACATTGAATGATTTGTATACATTGACCTTTAATATATATACATGAGAATAAAAAAAAAAAATCTGCAATAACAATAATGTGGAAAAAAATATTAAAAATGTAAATAGCACATTATTTAATTTTAAAATTAAGACACTGCGTTGGCCGGGAGTCGAACCCGGGTCAACTGCTTGGAAGGCAGCTATGCTCACCACTATACCACCAACGCCACATTTTTTGCTGTGTCTAGTTATGTTTATGCATTTTTCTGAATACACATTGTCTTTGGCTCATTGCATTCTGGCTTCCAAACCTCTCATTCCAACTGTCCTCCCCAAAAGCAGCAACATATCTCCACACTTTGATTTTTGAAGGGTGCTATTCATTTCTAATTTTACTTGACCTCTCTGCTGTTTTTTTTACCACTTTCACCAGCCTCTACTGATGCAAATGTTATACTTTATTAGAATCTCTAACAAAGTCCTCTCATGGTTCTCTTCTCATCTTTCTAACTGCTCCTTCAGTGTTTCTATTGTTAGCTCTTCCACTTCTTTGGTATGCCTTATGACTTTGTCCTAGAACCACTCATTTTCTCTCTATATACATGATCACATGATCTCTTTATATTTCTTTGTACTTCTGTTATTGTAAGGGTTCTTTGCAACTCTTGCACTCTGAGGTGACACTTCATTAAGGAGTGATAACCACTGGTAATTGTTGATGCTCTCACAAGTGGATAGCTATTAACACTCAATAGTAACTATTTAAATGTGTACAATAAACCACTAATGCTTCCATTCACAGACAAACAAAGAGTGAATTTATTTAGCAGATGAAAGCAAGATTTTGACAATTCCTACAATTTAGTACAATCAAATGTGATTTTTGTTTAGTTCAACTGTTCTTTTTTTAAGTACATCACAGTTCCATATTCATTGAGGAGTTTCAAACATGTGTAACAGTTTATGAACACTTTTCTATTTATGTTATTTTAAATTCATAATTGAAATAGATTCTAAATCTAGTTAGAAGTCTGCTATTTGACACTCCTGCCTTTAGTATCAAATAGCTAGTTATGGCATTGTAATGTATTTACCAATCGCAATTCATATATGTTATATGAAGCTATATTAAAGATTATTACTTACAAAGATCATTTCTAAACGTTTAATTGTACATATTTTGCATTCCTTGTTCTTTGCATTGGCTTAACCCAATGGTTTAAACAAAATAAAGTATTTGCTACAGTATAAACAACTAATACGCTTCAATTAAAACATTAGAAAGGAAAAGAGAATGTGTCTAGATAACAGTTACCTGTTGCGGGTTTTGACAAATGTCAAGAAAACTATGATATGCAAAAATACATATGAAGACATTAGATCATACAAATAAAGCTAAGCAAGCACTCTGTCATTTGAAATAATTCCTCTCTGATCTGTGTGAAAAACAGTGGTGGCTGCTTCCTTTTCTCATTTTAGATTTGGGCTCCTCCTAATACAATTAAGAACCAGAATTGATCATGGAAAACATTGAATGATTTGTATACATTGACCTTTAATATATATACATGAGAATATAAAAAAAAAATCTGCAATAACAATAATGTGGAAAAAAATATTAAAAATGTAAATAGCACATTATTTAATTTTAAAATTAAGACACTGCGTTGGCCGGGAGTCGAACCCGGGTCAACTGCTTGGAAGGCAGCTATGCTCACCACTATACCACCAACGCCACATTTTTTGCTGTGTCTAGTTATGTTTATGCATTTTTCTGAATACACATTGTCTTTGGCTCATTGCATTCTGGCTTCCAAACCTCTCATTCCAACTGTCCTCCCCAAAAGCAGCAACATATCTCCACACTTTGATTTTTGAAGGGTGCTATTCATTTCTAATTTTACTTGACCTCTCTGCTGTTTTTTTTACCACTTTCACCAGCCTCTACTGATGCAAATGTTATACTTTATTAGAATCTCTAACAAAGTCCTCTCATGGTTCTCTTCTCATCTTTCTAACTGCTCCTTCAGTGTTTCTATTGTTAGCTCTTCCACTTCTTTGGTATGCCTTATGACTTTGTCCTAGAACCACTCATTTTCTCTCTATATACATGATCACATGATCTCTTTATATTTCTTTGTACTTCTGTTATTGTAAGGGTTCTTTGCAACTCTTGCACTCTGAGGTGACACTTCATTAAGGAGTGATAACCACTGGTAATTGTTGATGCTCTCACAAGTGAATAGCTATTAACACTCAATAGTAACTATTTAAATGTGTACAATAAACCACTAATGCTTCCATTCACAGACAAACAAAGAGTGAATTTATTTAGCAGATGAAAGCAAGATTTTGACAATTCCTACAATTTAGTACAATCAAATGTGATTTTTGTTTAGTTCAACTGTTCTTTTTTTAAGTACATCACAGTTCCATATTCATTGAGGAGTTTCAAACATGTGTAACAGTTTATGAACACTTTTCTATTTATGTTATTTTAAATTCATAATTGAAATAGATTCTAAATCTAGTTAGAAGTCTGCTATTTGACACTCCTGCCTTTAGTATCAAATAGCTAGTTATGGCATTGTAATGTATTTACCAATCGCAATTCATATATGTTATATGAAGCTATATTAAAGATTATTACTTACAAAGATCATTTCTAAACGTTTAATTGTACATATTTTGCATTCCTTGTTCTTTGCATTGGCTTAACCCAATGGTTTAAACAAAATAAAGTATTTGCTACAGTATAAACAACTAATACGCTTCAGTTAAAACATTAGAAAGGAAAAGAGAATGTGTCTAGATAACAGTTACCTGTTGCGGGTTTTGACAAATGTCAAGAAAACTATGATATGCAAAAATACATATGAAGACATTAGATCATACAAATAAAGCTAAGCAAGCACTCTGTCATTTGAAATAATTCCTCTCTGATGTGTGTGAAAAACAGTGGTGGCTGCTTCCTTTTCTCATTTTAGATTTGGGCTCCTCCTAATACAATTAAGAACCAGAATTGATCATGGAAAACATTGAATGATTTGTATACATTGACCTTTAATATATATACATGAGAATATTAAAAAAAAAATCTGCAATAACAATAATGTGGAAAAAAATATTAAAAATGTAAATAGCACATTATTTAATTTTAAAATTAAGACATTGCGTTGGCCGGGAATCGAACCCGGGTCAACTGCTTGGAAGGCAGCTATGCTCACCACTATACCACCAACGCCACATTTTTTGCTGTGTCTAGTTATGTTTATGCAGTTTTCTGAATTCACATTGTCTTTGGCTCATTGCATTCTGGCTTCCAAACCTCTCATTCCAACTGTCCTCCCCAAAAGCAGCAACATTTCTCCACACTTTGATTTTTGAAGGGTGCTATTCATTTCTAATTTTACTTGACCTCTCTGCTGTTTTTTTTACCACCTTCACCAGCCTCTACTGATGCAAATGTTATACTTTATTAGAATCTCTAAAAAAGTCCTCTCATGGTTCTCTTCTCATCTTTCTAACTGCTCCTTCAGTGTTTCTATTGTTAGCTCTTCCACTTCTTTGGTATGCCTTATGACTTTGTCCTAGAACCACTTATTTTCTCTCTATATACATGATCACATGATCTCTTTATATTTCTTTGTACTTCTGTTATTGTAAGGGTTCTTTGCAACTCTTGCACTCTGAGGTGACACTTCATTAAGGAGTGATAACCACTGGTAATTGTTGATGCTCTCACAAGTGAATAGCTATTAACACTCAATAGTAACTATTTAAATGTGTACAATAAACCACTAATGCTTCCATTCACAGACAAACAAAGAGTGAATTTATTTAGCAGATGAAAGCAAGATTTTGACAATTCCTACAATTTAGTACAATCAAATGTTATTTTTGTTTAGTTCAACTGTTCTTTTTTTAAGTACATCATAGTTCCATTTTCATTGAGGAGTTTCAAACATGTGTAACAGTTTATGAACACTTTTCTATTTATGTTATTTTAAATTCATAATTGAAATAGATTCTAAATCTAGTTAGAAGTCTGCTATTTGACACTCCTGCCTTTAGTATCAAATAGCTAGTTATGGCATTGTAATGTATTTACCAATCGCAATTCATATATGTTATATGAAGCTATATTAAAGATTATTACTTACAAAGATCATTTCTAAACGTTTAATTGTACATATTTTGCATTCCTTGTTCTTTGCATTGGCTTAACCCAATGGTTTAAACAAAATAAAGTATTTGCTACAGTATAAACAACTAATACGCTTCAGTTAAAACATTAGAAAGGAAAAGAGAATGTGTCTAGATAACAGTTACCTGTTGCGGGTTTTGACAAATGTCAAGAAAACTATGATATGCAAAAATACATATGAAGACATTAGATCATACAAATAAAGCTAAGCAAGCACTCTGTCATTTGAAATAATTCCTCTCTGATGTGTGTGAAAAACAGTGGTGGCTGCTTCCTTTTCTCATTTTAGATTTGGGCTCCTCCTAATACAATTAAGAACCAGAATTGATCATGGAAAACATTGAATGATTTGTATACATTGACCTTTAATATATATACATGAGAATATAAAAAAAAAATCTGCAATAACAATAATGTGGAAAAAAATATTAAAAATGTAAATAGCACATTATTTAATTTTAAAATTAAGACACTGCGTTGGCCGGGAATCGAACCCGGGTCAACTGCTTGGAAGGCAGCTATGCTCACCACTATACCACCAACGCCACATTTTTTGCTGTGTCTAGTTATGTTTATGCATTTTTCTGAATACACATTGTCTTTGGCTCATTGCATTCTGACTTCCAAACCTCTCATTCCAACTGTCCTCCCCAAAAGCAGCAACATATCTCCACACTTTGATTTTTGAAGGGTGCTATTCATTTCTAATTTTACTTGACCTCTCTGCTGTTTTTTTTACCACTTTCACCAGCCTCTACTGATGCAAATGTTATACTTTATTAGAATCTCTAACAAAGTCCTCTCATGGTTCTCTTCTCATCTTTCTAACTGCTCCTTCAGTGTTTCTATTGTTAGCTCTTCCACTTCTTTGGTATGCCTTATGACTTTGTCCTAGAACCACTCATTTTCTCTCTATATACATGATCACATGATCTCTTTATATTTCTTTGTACTTCTGTTATTGTAAGGGTTCTTTGCAACTCTTGCACTCTGAGGTGACACTTCATTAAGGAGTGATAACCACTGGTAATTGTTGATGCTCTCACAAGTGAATAGCTATTAACACTCAATAGTAACTATTTAAATGTGTACAATAAACCACTAATGCTTCCATTCACAGACAAACAAAGAGTGAATTTATTTAGCAGATGAAAGCAAGATTTTGACAATTCCTACAATTTAGTACAATCAAATGTGATTTTTGTTTAGTTCAACTGTTCTTTTTTTAAGTACATCACAGTTCCATATTCATTGAGGAGTTTCAAACATGTGTAACAGTTTATGAACACTTTTCTATTTATGTTATTTTAAATTCATAATTGAAATAGATTCTAAATCTAGTTAGAAGTCTGCTATTTGACACTCCTGCCTAGTATCAAATAGCTAGTTATGGCATTGTAATGTATTTACCAATCGCAATTCATATATGTTATATGAAGCTATATTAAAGATTATTACTTACAAAGATCATTTCTAAACGTTTAATTGTACATATTTTGCATTCCTTGTTCTTTGCATTGGCTTAACCCAATGGTTTAAACAAAATAAAGTATTTGCTACAGTATAAACAACTAATACGCTTCAGTTAAAACATTAGAAAGGAAAAGAGAATGTGTCTAGATAACAGTTACCTGTTGAGGGTTTTGACAAATGTCAAGAAAACTATGATATGCAAAAATACATATGAAGACATTAGATCATACAAATAAAGCTAAGCAAGCACTCTGTCATTTGAAATAATTCCTCTCTGATGTGTGTGAAAAACAGTGGTGGCTGCTTCCTTTTCTCATTTTAGATTTGGGCTCCTCCTAATACAATTAAGAACCAGAATTGATCATGGAAAACATTGAATTATTTGTATACATTGACCTTTAATATATATACATGAGAATATAAAAAAAAAATCTGCAATAACAATAATGTGGAAAAAAATATTAAAAATGTAAATAGCACATTATTTAATTTTAAAATTAAAACACTGCGTTGGCCAGGAATCGAACCCGGGTCAACTGCTTGGAAGGCAGCTATGCTCACCACTATACCACCAACGCCACATTTTTTACTGTGTCTAGTTATGTTTATGCATTTTTCCGAATACACATTGTCTTTGGCTCATTGCATTCTGGCTTCCAAACCTCTCATTCCAACTGTCCTCCCCAAAAGCAGCAACATATCTCCACACTTTGATTTTTGAAGGGTGCTATTCATTTCTAATTTTACTTGACCTCTCTGCTGTTTTTTTTACCACTTTCACCAGCCTCTACTGATGCAAATGTTATACTTTATTAGAATCTCTAACAAAGTCCTCTCATGGTTCTCTTCTCATCTTTCTAACTGCTCCTTCAGTGTTTCTATTGTTAGCTCTTCCACTTCTTTGGTATGCCTTATGACTTTGTCCTAGAACCACTCATTTTCTCTCTATATACATGATCACATGATCTCTTTATATTTCTTTGTACTTCTGTTATTGTAAGGGTTCTTTGCAACTCTTGCACTCTGAGGTGACACTTCATTAAGGAGTGATAACCACTGGTAATTGTTGATGCTCTCACAAGTGAATAGCTATTAACACTCAATAGTAACTATTTAAATGTGTACAATAAACCACTAATGCTTCCATTCACAGACAAACAAAGAGTGAATTTATTTAGCAGATGAAAGCAAGATTTTGACAATTCCTACAATTTAGTACAATCAAATGTTATTTTTGTTTAGTTCAACTGTTCTTTTTTTAAGTACATCATAGTTCCATTTTCATTGAGGAGTTTCAAACATGTGTAACAGTTTATGAACACTTTTCTATTTATGTTATTTTAAATTCATAATTGAAATAGATTCTAAATCTAGTTAGAAGTCTGCTATTTGACACTCCTGCCTTTAGTATCAAATAGCTAGTTATGGCATTGTAATGTATTTACCAATCGCAATTCATATATGTTATATGAAGCTATATTAAAGATTATTACTTACAAAGATCATTTCTAAACGTTTAATTGTACATATTTTGCATTCCTTGTTCTTTGCATTGGCTTAACCCAATGGTTTAAACAAAATAAAGTATTTGCTACAGTATAAACAACTAATACGCTTCAGTTAAAACATTAGAAAGGAAAAGAGAATGTGTCTAGATAACAGTTACCTGTTGCGGGTTTTGACAAATGTCAAGAAAACTATGATATGCAAAAATACATATGAAGACATTAGATCATACAAATAAAGCTAAGCAAGCACTCTGTCATTTGAAATAATTCCTCTCTGATGTGTGTGAAAAACAGTGGTGGCTGCTTCCTTTTCTCATTTTAGATTTGGGCTCCTCCTAATACAATTAAGAACCAGAATTGATCATGGAAAACATTGAATGATTTGTATACATTGACCTTTAATATATATACATGAGAATATAAAAAAAAAATCTGCAATAACAATAATGTGGAAAAAAATATTAAAAATGTAAATAGCACATTATTTAATTTTAAAATTAAGACACTGCGTTGGCCGGGAATCGAACCCGGGTCAACTGCTTGGAAGGCAGCTATGCTCACCACTATACCACCAACGCCACATTTTTTGCTGTGTCTAGTTATGTTTATGCATTTTTCTGAATACACATTGTCTTTGGCTCATTGCATTCTGACTTCCAAACCTCTCATTCCAACTGTCCTCCCCAAAAGCAGCAACATATCTCCACACTTTGATTTTTGAAGGGTGCTATTCATTTCTAATTTTACTTGACCTCTCTGCTGTTTTTTTTACCACTTTCACCAGCCTCTACTGATGCAAATGTTATACTTTATTAGAATCTCTAACAAAGTCCTCTCATGGTTCTCTTCTCATCTTTCTAACTGCTCCTTCAGTGTTTCTATTGTTAGCTCTTCCACTTCTTTGGTATGCCTTATGACTTTGTCCTAGAACCACTCATTTTCTCTCTATATACATGATCACATGATCTCTTTATATTTCTTTGTACTTCTGTTATTGTAAGGGTTCTTTGCAACTCTTGCACTCTGAGGTGACACTTCATTAAGGAGTGATAACCACTGGTAATTGTTGATGCTCTCACAAGTGAATAGCTATTAACACTCAATAGTAACTATTTAAATGTGTACAATAAACCACTAATGCTTCCATTCACAGACTAACAAAGAGTGAATTTATTTAGCAGATGAAAGCAAGATTTTGACAATTCCTACAATTTAGTACAATCAAATGTGATTTTTGTTTAGTTCAACTGTTCTTTTTTTAAGTACATCACAGTTCCATATTCATTGAGGAGTTTCAAACATGTGTAACAGTTTATGAACACTTTTCTATTTATGTTATTTTAAATTCATAATTGAAATAGATTCTAAATCTAGTTAGAAGTCTGCTATTTGACACTCCTGCCTAGTATCAAATAGCTAGTTATGGCATTGTAATGTATTTACCAATCGCAATTCATATATGTTATATGAAGCTATATTAAAGATTATTACTTACAAAGATCATTTCTAAACGTTTAATTGTACATATTTTGCATTCCTTGTTCTTTGCATTGGCTTAACCCAATGGTTTAAACAAAATAAAGTATTTGCTACAGTATAAACAACTAATACGCTTCAGTTAAAACATTAGAAAGGAAAAGAGAATGTGTCTAGATAACAGTTACCTGTTGAGGGTTTTGACAAATGTCAAGAAAACTATGATATGCAAAAATACATATGAAGACATTAGATCATACAAATAAAGCTAAGCAAGCACTCTGTCATTTGAAATAATTCCTCTCTGATGTGTGTGAAAAACAGTGGTGGCTGCTTCCTTTTCTCATTTTAGATTTGGGCTCCTCCTAATACAATTAAGAACCAGAATTGATCATGGAAAACATTGAATTATTTGTATACATTGACCTTTAATATATATACATGAGAATATAAAAAAAAAATCTGCAATAACAATAATGTGGAAAAAAATATTAAAAATGTAAATAGCACATTATTTAATTTTAAAATTAAAACACTGCGTTGGCCAGGAATCGAACCCGGGTCAACTGCTTGGAAGGCAGCTATGCTCACCACTATACCACCAACGCCACATTTTTTACTGTGTCTAGTTATGTTTATGCATTTTTCCGAATACACATTGTCTTTGGCTCATTGCATTCTGGCTTCCAAACCTCTCATTCCAACTGTCCTCCCCAAAAGCAGCAACATATCTCCACACTTTGATTTTTGAAGGGTGCTATTCATTTCTAATTTTACTTGACCTCTCTGCTGTTTTTTTTACCACCTTCACCAGCCTCTACTGATGCAAATGTTATACTTTATTAGAATCTCTAACAAAGTCCTCTCATGGTTCTCTTCTCATCTTTCTAACTGCTCCTTCAGTGTTTCTATTGTTAGCTCTTCCACTTCTTTGGTATGCCTTATGACTTTGTCCTAGAACCACTCATTTTCTCTCTATATACATGATCACATGATCTCTTTATATTTCTTTGTACTTCTGTTATTGTAAGGGTTCTTTGCAACTCTTGCACTCTGAGGTGACACTTCATTAAGGAGTGATAACCACTGGTAATTGTTGATGCTCTCACAAGTGAATAGCTATTAACACTCAATAGTAACTATTTAAATGTGTACAATAAACCACTAATGCTTCCATTCACAGACAAACAAAGAGTGAATTTATTTAGCAGATGAAAGCAAGATTTTGACAATTCCTACAATTTAGTACAATCAAATGTGATTTTTGTTTAGTTCAACTGTTCTTTTTTTAAGTACATCACAGTTCCATTTTCATTGAGGAGTTTCAAACATGTGTAACAGTTTATGAACACTTTTCTATTTATGTTATTTTAAATTCATAATTGAAATAGATTCTAAATCTAGTTAGAAGTCTGCTATTTGACACTCCTGCCTTTAGTATCAAATAGCTAGTTATGGCATTGTAATGTATTTACCAATCGCAATTCATATATGTTATATGAAGCTATATTAAAGATTATTACTTACAAAGATCATTTCTAAACGTTTAATTGTACATATTTTGCATTCCTTGTTCTTTGCATTGGCTTAACCCAATGGTTTAAACAAAATAAAGTATTTGCTACAGTATAAACAACTAATACGCTTCAGTTAAAACATTAGAAAGGAAAAGAGAATGTGTCTAGATAACAGTTACCTGTTGCGGGTTTTGACAAATGTCAAGAAAACTATGATATGCAAAAATACATATGAAGACATTAGATCATACAAATAAAGCTAAGCAAGCACTCTGTCATTTGAAATAATTCCTCTCTGATGTGTGTGAAAACCAGTGGTGGCTGCTTCCTTTTCTCATTTTAGATTTGGGCTCCTCCTAATACAATTAAGAACCAGAATTGATCATGGAAAACATTGAATGATTTGTATACATTGACCTTTAATATATATACATGAGAATATAAAAAAAAAATCTGCAATAACAATAATGTGGAAAAAAATATTAAAAATGTAAATAGCACATTATTTAATTTTAAAATTAAGACACTGCGTTGGCCGGGAATCGAACCCGGGTCAACTGCTTGGAAGGCAGCTATGCTCACCACTATACCACCAACGCCACATTTTTTGCTGTGTCTAGTTATGTTTATGCATTTTTCTGAATACACATTGTCTTTGGCTCATTGCATTCTGACTTCCAAACCTCTCATTCCAACTGTCCTCCCCAAAAGCAGCAACATATCTCCACACTTTGATTTTTGAAGGGTGCTATTCATTTCTAATTTTACTTGACCTCTCTGCTGTTTTTTTTACCACTTTCACCAGCCTCTACTGATGCAAATGTTATACTTTATTAGAATCTCTAACAAAGTCCTCTCATGGTTCTCTTCTCATCTTTCTAACTGCTCCTTCAGTGTTTCTATTGTTAGCTCTTCCACTTCTTTGGTATGCCTTATGACTTTGTCCTAGAACCACTCATTTTCTCTCTATATACATGATCACATGATCTCTTTATATTTCTTTGTACTTCTGTTATTGTAAGGGTTCTTTGCAACTCTTGCACTCTGAGGTGACACTTCATTAAGGAGTGATAACCACTGGTAATTGTTGATGCTCTCACAAGTGAATAGCTATTAACACTCAATAGTAACTATTTAAATGTGTACAATAAACCACTAATGCTTCCATTCACAGACTAACAAAGAGTGAATTTATTTAGCAGATGAAAGCAAGATTTTGACAATTCCTACAATTTAGTACAATCAAATGTGATTTTTGTTTAGTTCAACTGTTCTTTTTTTAAGTACATCACAGTTCCATATTCATTGAGGAGTTTCAAACATGTGTAACAGTTTATGAACACTTTTCTATTTATGTTATTTTAAATTCATAATTGAAATAGATTCTAAATCTAGTTAGAAGTCTGCTATTTGACACTCCTGCCTAGTATCAAATAGCTAGTTATGGCATTGTAATGTATTTACCAATCGCAATTCATATATGTTATATGAAGCTATATTAAAGATTATTACTTACAAAGATCATTTCTAAACGTTTAATTGTACATATTTTGCATTCCTTGTTCTTTGCATTGGCTTAACCCAATGGTTTAAACAAAATAAAGTATTTGCTACAGTATAAACAACTAATACGCTTCAGTTAAAACATTAGAAAGGAAAAGAGAATGTGTCTAGATAACAGTTACCTGTTGAGGGTTTTGACAAATGTCAAGAAAACTATGATATGCAAAAATACATATGAAGACATTAGATCATACAAATAAAGCTAAGCAAGCACTCTGTCATTTGAAATAATTCCTCTCTGATGTGTGTGAAAAACAGTGGTGGCTGCTTCCTTTTCTCATTTTAGATTTGGGCTCCTCCTAATACAATTAAGAACCAGAATTGATCATGGAAAACATTGAATTATTTGTATACATTGACCTTTAATATATATACATGAGAATATAAAAAAAAAATCTGCAATAACAATAATGTGGAAAAAAATATTAAAAATGTAAATAGCACATTATTTAATTTTAAAATTAAAACACTGCGTTGGCCAGGAATCGAACCCGGGTCAACTGCTTGGAAGGCAGCTATGCTCACCACTATACCACCAACGCCACATTTTTTACTGTGTCTAGTTATGTTTATGCATTTTTCCGAATACACATTGTCTTTGGCTCATTGCATTCTGGCTTCCAAACCTCTCATTCCAACTGTCCTCCCCAAAAGCAGCAACATATCTCCACACTTTGATTTTTGAAGGGTGCTATTCATTTCTAATTTTACTTGACCTCTCTGCTGTTTTTTTTACCACCTTCACCAGCCTCTACTGATGCAAATGTTATACTTTATTAGAATCTCTAACAAAGTCCTCTCATGGTTCTCTTCTCATCTTTCTAACTGCTCCTTCAGTGTTTCTATTGTTAGCTCTTCCACTTCTTTGGTATGCCTTATGACTTTGTCCTAGAACCACTCATTTTCTCTCTATATACATGATCACATGATCTCTTTATATTTCTTTGTACTTCTGTTATTGTAAGGGTTCTTTGCAACTCTTGCACTCTGAGGTGACACTTCATTAAGGAGTGATAACCACTGGTAATTGTTGATGCTCTCACAAGTGAATAGCTATTAACACTCAATAGTAACTATTTAAATGTGTACAATAAACCACTAATGCTTCCATTCACAGACAAACAAAGAGTGAATTTATTTAGCAGATGAAAGCAAGATTTTGACAATTCCTACAATTTAGTACAATCAAATGTGATTTTTGTTTAGTTCAACTGTTCTTTTTTTAAGTACATCACAGTTCCATATTCATTGAGGAGTTTCAAACATGTGTAACAGTTTATGAACACTTTTCTATTTATGTTATTTTAAATTCATAATTGAAATAGATTCTAAATCTAGTTAGAAGTCTGCTATTTGACACTCCTGCCTTTAGTATCAAATAGCTAGTTATGGCATTGTAATGTATTTACCAATTGCAATTCATATATGTTATATGAAGCTATATTAAAGATTATTACTTACAAAGATCATTTCTAAACGTTTAATTGTACATATTTTGCATTCCTTGTTCTTTGCATTGGCTTAACCCAATGGTTTAAACAAAATAAAGTATTTGCTACAGTATAAACAACTAATACGCTTCAGTTAAAACATTAGAAAGGAAAAGAGAATGTGTCTAGATAACAGTTACCTGTTGCGGGTTTTGACAAATGTCAAGAAAACTATGATATGCAAAAATACATATGAAGACATTAGATCATACAAATAAAGCTAAGCAAGCACTCTGTCATTTGAAATAATTCCTCTCTGATGTGTGTGAAAAACAGTGGTGGCTGCTTCCTTTTCTCATTTTAGATTTGGGCTCCTCCTAATACAATTAAGAACCAGAATTGATCATGGAAAACATTGAATTATTTGTATACATTGACCTTTAATATATATACATGAGAATATATAAAAAAAATCTGCAATAACAATAATGTGGAAAAAAATATTAAAAATGTAAATAGCACATTATTTAATTTTAAAATTAAGACACTGCGTTGGCCGGGAATCGAACCCGGGTCAACTGCTTGGAATGCAGCTATGCTCACCACTATACCACCAACGCCACATTTTTTACTGTGTCTAGTTATGTTTATGCATTTTTCCGAATACACATTGTCTTTGGCTCATTGCATTCTGGCTTCCAAACCTCTCATTCCAACTGTCCTCCCCAAAAGCAGCAACATATCTCCACACTTTGATTTTTGAAGGGTGCTATTCATTTCTAATTTTACTTGACCTCTCTGCTGTTTTTTTTACCACGTTCACCAGCCTCTACTGATGCAAATGTTATACTCTATTAGAATCTCTAACAAAGTCCTCTCATGGTTCTCTTCTCATCTTTCTAACTGCTCCTTCAGTGTTTCTATTGTTAGCTCTTCCACTTCTTTGGTATGCCTTATGACTTTGTCCTAGAACCACTCATTTTCTCTCTATATACATGATCACATGATCTCTTTATATTTCTTTGTACTTCTGTTATTGTAAGGGTTCTTTGCAACTCTTGCACTCTGAGGTGACACTTCATTAAGGAGTGATAACCACTTGTAATTGTTGATGCTCTCACAAGTGAATAGCTATTAACACTCAATAGTAACTATTTAAATGTGTACAATAAACCACTAATGCTTCCATTCACAGACAAACAAAGAGTGAATTTATTTAGCAGATGAAAGCAAGATTTTGACAATTCCTACAATTTAGTACAATCAAATGTGATTTTTGTTTAGTTCAACTGTTCTTTTTTTAAGTACATCACAGTTCCATATTCATTGAGGAGTTTCAAACATGTGTAACAGTTTATGAACACTTTTCTATTTATGTTATTTTAAATTCATAATTGAAATAGATTCTAAATCTAGTTAGAAGTCTGCTATTTGACACTCCTGCCTTTAGTATCAAATAGCTAGTTATGGCATTGTAATGTATTTACCAATTGCAATTCATATATGTTATATGAAGCTATATTAAAGATTATTACTTACAAAGATCATTTCTAAACGTTTAATTGTACATATTTTGCATTCCTTGTTCTTTGCATTGGCTTAACCCAATGGTTTAAACAAAATAAAGTATTTGCTACAGTATAAACAACTAATACGCTTCAGTTAAAACATTAGAAAGGAAAAGAGAATGTGTCTAGATAACAGTTACCTGTTGCGGGTTTTGACAAATGTCAAGAAAACTATGATATGCAAAAATACATATGAAGACATTAGATCATACAAATAAAGCTAAGCAAGCACTCTGTCATTTGAAATAATTCCTCTCTGATGTGTGTGAAAAACAGTGGTGGCTGCTTCCTTTTCTCATTTTAGATTTGGGCTCCTCCTAATACAATTAAGAACCAGAATTGATCATGGAAAACATTGAATGATTTGTATACATTGACCTTTAATATATATACATGAGAATATAAAAAAAAAAATCTGCAATAACAATAATGTGGAAAAAAATATTAAAAATGTAAATAGCACATTATTTAATTTTAAAATTTAGACATTGCGTTGGCCAGGAATCGAACCCGGGTTAACTGCTTGGAAGGCAGCTATGCTCACCACTATACCACCAACGCCACATTTTTTGCTGTGCCTAGTTATGTTTATGCATTTTTCTGAATACACATTGTCTTTGGCTCATTGCATTCTGGCTTCCAAACCTCTCATTCCAACTGTCCTCCCCAAAAGCAGCAACATATCTCCACACTTTGATTTTTGAAGGGTGCTATTCATTTCTAATTTTACTTGACCTCTCTGCTGTTTTTTTTACCACCTTCACCAGCCTCTACTGATGCAAATGTTATACTTTATTAGAATCTCTAACAAAGTCCTCTCATGGTTCTCTTCTCATCTTTCTAACTGCTCCTTCAGTGTTTCTATTGTTAGCTCTTCCACTTCTTTGGTATGCCTTATGACTTTGTCCTAGAACCACTCATTTTCTGTCTATATACATGATCACATGATCTCTTTATATTTCTTTGTACTTCTGTTATTGTAAGGGTTCTTTGCAACTCTTGCACTCTGAGGTGACACTTCATTAAGGAGTGATAACCACTGGTAATTGTTGATGCTCTCACAAGTGAATAGCTATTAACACTCAATAGTAACTATTTAAATGTGTACAATAAACCACTAATGCTTCCATTCACAGACAAACAAAGAGTGAATTTATTTAGCAGATGAAAGCAAGATTTTGACAATTCCTACAATTTAGTACAATCAAATGTGATTTTTGTTTAGTTCAACTGTTCTTTTTTTAAGTACATCACAGTTCCATATTCATTGAGGAGTTTCAAACATGTGTAACAGTTTATGAACACTTTTCTATTTATGTTATTTTAAATTCATAATTGAAATAGATTCTAAATCTAGTTAGAAGTCTGCTATTTGACACTCCTGCCTTTAGTATCAAATAGCTAGTTATGGCATTGTAATGTATTTACCAATCGCAATTCATATATGTTATATGAAGCTATATTAAAGATTATTACTTACAAAGATCATTTCTAAACGTTTAATTGTACATATTTTGCATTCCTTGTTCTTTGCATTGGCTTAACCCAATGGTTTAAACAAAATAAAGTATTTGCTACAGTATAAACAACTAATACGCTTCAGTTAAAACATTAGAAAGGAAAAGAGAATGTGTCTAGATAACAGTTACCTGTTGCGGGTTTTGACAAATGTCAAGAAAACTATGATATGCAAAAATACATATGAAGACATTAGATCATACAAATAAAGCTAAGCAAGCACTCTGTCATTTGAAATAATTCCTCTCTGATGTGTGTGAAAAACAGTGGTGGCTGCTTCCTTTTCTCATTTTAGATTTGGGCTCCTCCTAATACAATTAAGAACCAGAATTGATCATGGAAAACATTGAATTATTTGTATACATTGACCTTTAATATATATACATGAGAATATAAAAAAAAAATCTGCAATAACAATAATGTGGAAAAAAATATTAAAAATGTAAATAGCACATTATTTAATTTTAAAATTAAGACACTGCGTTGGCCGGGAATCGAACCCGGGTCAACTGCTTGGAATGCATCTATGCTCACCACTATACCACCAACGCCACATTTTTTACTGTGTCTAGTTATGTTTATGCATTTTTCCGAATACACATTGTCTTTGGCTCATTGCATTCTGGCTTCCAAACCTCTCATTCCAACTGTCCTCCCCAAAAGCAGCAACATATCTCCACACTTTGATTTTTGAAGGGTGCTATTCATTTCTAATTTTACTTGACCTCTCTGCTGTTTTTTTTACCACTTTCACCAGCCTCTACTGATGCAAATGTTATACTTTATTAGAATCTCTAACAAAGTCCTCTCATGGTTCTCTTCTCATCTTTCTAACTGCTCCTTCAGTGTTTCTATTGTTAGCTCTTCCACTTCTTTGGTATGCCTTATGACTTTGTCCTAGAACCACTCATTTTCTCTCTATATACATGATCACATGGTCTCTTTATATTTCTTTGTACTTCTGTTATTGTAAGGGTTCTTTGCAACTCTTGCACTCTGAGGTGACACTTCATTAAGGAGTGATAACCACTGGTAATTGTTGATGCTCTCACAAGTGAATAGCTATTAACACTCAATAGTAACTATTTAAATGTGTACAATAAACCACTAATGCTTCCATTCACAGACAAACAAAGAGTGAATTTATTTAGCAGATGAAAGCAAGATTTTGACAATTCCTACAATTTAGTACAATCAAATGTGATTTTTGTTTAGTTCAACTGTTCTTTTTTTAAGTACATCACAGTTCCATATTCATTGAGGAGTTTCAAACATGTGTAACAGTTTATGAACACTTTTCTATTTATGTTATTTTAAATTCATAATTGAAATAGATTCTAAATCTAGTTAGAAGTCTGCTATTTGACACTCCTGCCTTTAGTATCAAATAGCTAGTTATGGCATTGTAATGTATTTACCAATCGCAATTCATATATGTTATATGAAGCTATATTAAAGATTATTACTTACAAAGATCATTTCTAAACGTTTAATTGTACATATTTTGCATTCCTTGTTCTTTGCATTGGCTTAACCCAATGGTTTAAACAAAATAAAGTATTTGCTACAGTATAAACAACTAATACGCTTCAGTTAAAACATTAGAAAGGAAAAGAGAATGTGTCTAGATAACAGTTACCTGTTGCGGGTTTTGACAAATGTCAAGAAAACTATGATATGCAAAAATACATATGAAGACATTAGATCATACAAATAAAGCTAAGCAAGCACTCTGTCATTTGAAATAATTCCTCTCTGATGTGTGTGAAAAACAGTGGTGGCTGCTTCCTTTTCTCATTTTAGATTTGGGCTCCTCCTAATACAATTAAGAACCAGAATTGATCATGGAAAACATTGAATGATTTGTATACATTGACCTTTAATATATATACATGAGAATATAAAAAAAAAATCTGCAATAACAATAATGTGGAAAAAAATATTAAAAATGTAAATAGCACATTATTTAATTTTAAAATTAAGACACTGCGTTGGCCGGGAATCGAACCCGGGTCAACTGCTTGGAAGGCAGCTATGCTCACCACTATACCACCAACGCCACATTTTTTGCTGTGTCTAGTTATGTTTATGCATTTTTCTGAATACACATTGTCTTTGGCTCATTGCATTCTGGCTTCCAAACCTCTCATTCCAACTGTCCTCCCCAAAAGCAGCAACATATCTCCACACTTTGATTTTTGAAGGGTGCTATTCATTTCTAATTTTACTTGACCTCTCTGCTGTTTTTTTTACCACGTTCACCAGCCTCTACTGATGCAAATGTTATACTCTATTAGAATCTCTAACAAAGTCCTCTCATGGTTCTCTTCTCATCTTTCTAACTGCTCCTTCAGTGTTTCTATTGTTAGCTCTTCCACTTCTTTGGTATGCCTTATGACTTTGTCCTAGAACCACTCATTTTCTCTCTATATACATGATCACATGATCTCTTTATATTTCTTTGTACTTCTGTTATTGTAAGGGTTCTTTGCAACTCTTGCACTCTGAGGTGACACTTCATTAAGGAGTGATAACCACTTGTAATTGTTGATGCTCTCACAAGTGAATAGCTATTAACACTCAATAGTAACTATTTAAATGTGTACAATAAACCACTAATGCTTCCATTCACAGACAAACAAAGAGTGAATTTATTTAGCAGATGAAAGCAAGATTTTGACAATTCCTACAATTTAGTACAATCAAATGTGATTTTTGTTTAGTTCAACTGTTCTTTTTTTAAGTACATCACAGTTCCATATTCATTGAGGAGTTTCAAACATGTGTAACAGTTTATGAACACTTTTCTATTTATGTTATTTTAAATTCATAATTGAAATAGATTCTAAATCTAGTTAGAAGTCTGCTATTTGACACTCCTGCCTTTAGTATCAAATAGCTAGTTATGGCATTGTAATGTATTTACCAATCGCAATTCATATATGTTATATGAAGCTATATTAAAGATTATTACTTACAAAGATCATTTCTAAACGTTTAATTGTACATATTTTGCATTCCTTGTTCTTTGCATTGGCTTAACCCAATGGTTTAAACAAAATAAAGTATTTGCTACAGTATAAACAACTAATACGCTTCAGTTAAAACATTAGAAAGGAAAAGAGAATGTGTCTAGATAACAGTTACCTGTTGCGGGTTTTGACAAATGTCAAGAAAACTATGATATGCAAAAATACATATGAAGACATTAGATCATACAAATAAAGCTAAGCAAGCACTCTGTCATTTGAAATAATTCCTCTCTGATGTGTGTGAAAAACAGTGGTGGCTGCTTCCTTTTCTCATTTTAGATTTGGGCTCCTCCTAATACAATTAAGAACCAGAATTGATCATGGAAAACATTGAATTATTTGTATACATTGACCTTTAATATATATACATGAGAATATAAAAAAAAAATCTGCAATAACAATAATGTGGAAAAAAATATTAAAAATGTAAATAGCACATTATTTAATTTTAAAATTAAGACACTGCGTTGGCCGGGAATCGAACCCGGGTCAACTGCTTGGAATGCATCTATGCTCACCACTATACCACCAACGCCACATTTTTTACTGTGTCTAGTTATGTTTATGCATTTTTCCGAATACACATTGTCTTTGGCTCATTGCATTCTGGCTTCCAAACCTCTCATTCCAACTGTCCTCCCCAAAAGCAGCAACATATCTCCACACTTTGATTTTTGAAGGGTGCTATTCATTTCTAATTTTACTTGACCTCTCTGCTGTTTTTTTTACCACTTTCACCAGCCTCTACTGATGCAAATGTTATACTTTATTAGAATCTCTAACAAAGTCCTCTCATGGTTCTCTTCTCATCTTTCTAACTGCTCCTTCAGTGTTTCTATTGTTAGCTCTTCCACTTCTTTGGTATGCCTTATGACTTTGTCCTAGAACCACTCATTTTCTCTCTATATACATGATCACATGGTCTCTTTATATTTCTTTGTACTTCTGTTATTGTAAGGGTTCTTTGCAACTCTTGCACTCTGAGGTGACACTTCATTAATGAGTGATAACCACTGGTAATTGTTGATGCTCTCACAAGTGAATAGCTATTAACACTCAATAGTAACTATTTAAATGTGTACAATAAACCACTAATGCTTCCATTCACAGACAAACAAAGAGTGAATTTATTTAGCAGATGAAAGCAAGATTTTGACAATTCCTACAATTTAGTACAATCAAATGTGATTTTTGTTTAGTTCAACTGTTCTTTTTTTAAGTACATCACAGTTCCATATTCATTGAGGAGTTTCAAACATGTGTAACAGTTTATGAACACTTTTCTATTTATGTTATTTTAAATTCATAATTGAAATAGATTCTAAATCTAGTTAGAAGTCTGCTATTTGACACTCCTGCCTTTAGTATCAAATAGCTAGTTATGGCATTGTAATGTATTTACCAATCGCAATTCATATATGTTATATGAAGCTATATTAAAGATTATTACTTACAAAGATCATTTCTAAACGTTTAATTGTACATATTTTGCATTCCTTGTTCTTTGCATTGGCTTAACCCAATGGTTTAAACAAAATAAAGTATTTGCTACAGTATAAACAACTAATACGCTTCAGTTAAAACAT
Organism: Ascaphus truei; assembly: GCF_040206685.1. NCBI lineage: Eukaryota > Metazoa > Chordata > Amphibia > Anura > Ascaphidae > Ascaphus > Ascaphus truei. Next base: position 8,594 of record NW_027454132.1, on the reverse strand, counting down.
TAGAAAGGAAAAGAGAATGTGTCTAGATAACAGTTACCTGTTGCGGGTTTTGACAAATGTCAAGAAAACTATGATATGCAAAAATACATATGAAGACATTAGATCATACAAATAAAGCTAAGCAAGCACTCTGTCATTTGAAATAATTCCTCTCTGATGTGTGTGAAAAACAGTGGTGGCTGCTTCCTTTTCTCATTTTAGATTTGGGCTCCTCCTAATACAATTAAGAACCAGAATTGATCATGGAAAACATTGAATGATTTGTATACATTGACCTTTAATATATATACATGAGAATATAAAAAAAAAATCTGCAATAACAATAATGTGGAAAAAAATATTAAAAATGTAAATAGCACATTATTTAATTTTAAAATTAAGACACTGCGTTGGCCGGGAATCGAACCCGGGTCAACTGCTTGGAAGGCAGCTATGCTCACCACTATACCACCAACGCCACATTTTTTGCTGTGTCTAGTTATGTTTATGCATTTTTCTGAATACACATTGTCTTTGGCTCATTGCATTCTGGCTTCCAAACCTCTCATTCCAACTGTCCTCCCCAAAAGCAGCAACATATCTCCACACTTTGATTTTTGAAGGGTGCTATTCATTTCTAATTTTACTTGACCTCTCTGCTGTTTTTTTTACCACGTTCACCAGCCTCTACTGATGCAAATGTTATACTCTATTAGAATCTCTAACAAAGTCCTCTCATGGTTCTCTTCTCATCTTTCTAACTGCTCCTTCAGTGTTTCTATTGTTAGCTCTTCCACTTCTTTGGTATGCCTTATGACTTTGTCCTAGAACCACTCATTTTCTCTCTATATACATGATCACATGATCTCTTTATATTTCTTTGTACTTCTGTTATTGTAAGGGTTCTTTGCAACTCTTGCACTCTGAGGTGACACTTCATTAAGGAGTGATAACCACTTGTAATTGTTGATGCTCTCACAAGTGAATAGCTATTAACACTCAATAGTAACTATTTAAATGTGTACAATAAACCACTAATGCTTCCATTCACAGACAAACAAAGAGTGAATTTATTTAGCAGATGAAAGCAAGATTTTGACAATTCCTACAATTTAGTACAATCAAATGTTATTTTTGTTTAGTTCAACTGTTCTTTTTTTAAGTACATCATAGTTCCATTTTCATTGAGGAGTTTCAAACATGTGTAACAGTTTATGAACACTTTTCTATTTATGTTATTTTAAATTCATAATTGAAATAGATTCTAAATCTAGTTAGAAGTCTGCTATTTGACACTCCTGCCTTTAGTATCAAATAGCTACTTATGGCATTGTAATGTATTTACCAATTGCAATTCATATATGTTATATGAAGCTATATTAAAGATTATTACTTACAAAGATCATTTCTAAACGTTTAATTGTACATATTTTGCATTCCTTGTTCTTTGCATTGGCTTAACCCAATGGTTTAAACAAAATAAAGTATTTGCTACAGTATAAACAACTAATACGCTTCAGTTAAAACATTAGAAAGGTAAAGAGAATGTGTCTAGATAACAGTTACCTGTTGCGGGTTTTGACAAATGTCAAGAAAACTATGATATGCAAAAATACATATGAAGACATTAGATCATACAAATAAAGCTAAGCAAGCACTCTGTCATTTGAAATAATTCCTCTCTGATGTGTGTGAAAAACAGTGGTGGCTGCTTCCTTTTCTCATTTTAGATTTGGGCTCCTCCTAATACAATTAAGAACCAGAATTGATCATGGAAAACATTGAATGATTTGTATACATTGACCTTTAATATATATACATGAGAATATAAAAAAAAAATCTGCAATAACAATAATGTGGAAAAAAATATTAAAAATGTAAATAGCACATTATTTAATTTTAAAATTAAGACATTGCGTTGGCCGGGTATCGAACCCGGGTCAACTGCTTGGAAGGCAGCTATGCTCACCACTATACCACCAACGCCACATTTTTTCTGTGTCTAGTTATGTTTATGCATTTTTCTGAATACACATTGTCTTTGGCTCATTGCATTCTGGCTTCCAAACCTCTCATTCCAACTGTCCTCCCCAAAAGCAGCAACATATCTCCACACTTTGATTTTTGAAGGGTGCTATTCATTTCTAATTTTACTTGACCTCTCTGCTGTTTTTTTTTACCACTTTCACCAGCCTCTACTGATGCAAATGTTATACTTTATTAGAATCTCTAACAAAGTCCTCTCATGGTTCTCTTCTCATCTTTCTAACTGCTCCTTCAGTGTTTCTATTGTTAGCTCTTCCACTTCTTTGGTATGCCTTATGACTTTGTCCTAGAACCACTCATTTTCTCTCTATATACATGATCACATGATCTCTTTATATTTCTTTGTACTTCTGTTATTGTAAGGGTTCTTTGCAACTCTTGCACTCTGAGGTGACACTTCATTAAGGAGTGATAACCACTGGTAATTGTTGATGCTCTCACAAGTGAATAGCTATTAACACTCAATAGTAACTATTTAAATGTGTACAATAAACCACTAATGCTTCCATTCACAGACAAACAAAGAGTGAATTTATTTAGCAGATGAATGCAAGATTTTGACAATTCCTACAATTTAGTACAATCAAATGTGATTTTTGTTTAGTTCAACTGTTCTTTTTTTTAAGTACATCACAGTTCCATATTCATTGAGGAGTTTCAAACATGTGTAACAGTTTATGAACACTTTTCTATTTATGTTATTTTAAATTCATAATTGAAATAGATTCTAAATCTAGTTAGAAGTCTGCTATTTGACACTCCTGCCTTTAGTATCAAATAGCTAGTTATGGCATTGTAATGTATTTACCAATCGCAATTCATATATGTTATATGAAGCTATATTAAAGATTATTACTTACAAAGATCATTTCTAAACGTTTAATTGTACATATTTTGCATTCCTTGTTCTTTGCATTGGCTTAACCCAATGGTTTAAAGAAAATAAAGTATTTGCTACAGTATAAACAACTAATACGCTTCAGTTAAAACATTAGAAAGGAAAAGAGAATGTGTCTAGATAACAGTTACCTGTTGCGGGTTTTGACAAATGTCAAGAAAACTATGATATGCAAAAATACATATGAAGACATTAGATCATACAAATAAAGCTAAGCAAGCACTCTGTCATTTGAAATAATTCCTCTCTGATGTGTGTGAAAAACAGTGGTGGCTGCTTCCTTTTCTCATTTTAGATTTGGGCTCCTCCTAATACAATTAAGAACCAGAATTGATCATGGAAAACATTGAATGATTTGTATACATTGACCTTTAATATATATACATGAGAATATAAAAAAAAAATCTGCAATAACAATAATGTGGAAAAAATATTAAAAATGTAAATAGCACATTATTTAATTTTAAAATTAAGACACTGCGTTGGCCGAGAATCGAACCCGGGTCAACTGCTTGGAAGGCAGCTATGCTCACCACTATACCACCAACGCCACATTTTTTGCTGTGTCTAGTTATGTTTATGCATTTTTCTGAATACACATTGTCTTTGGCTCATTGCATTCTGGCTTCCAAACCTCTCATTCCAACTGTCCTCCCCAAAAGCAGCAACATATCTCCACACTTTGATTTTTGAAGGGTGCTATTCATTTCTAATTTTACTTGACCTCTCTGCTGTTTTTTTTTACCACTTTCACCAGCCTCTACTGATGCAAATGTTATACTTTATTAGAATCTCTAACAAAGTCCTCTCATGGTTCTCTTCTCATCTTTCTAACTGCTCCTTCAGTGTTTCTATTGTTAGCTCTTCCACTTCTTTGGTATGCCTTATGACTTTGTCCTAGAACCACTCATTTTCTCTCTATATACATGATCACATGATCTCTTTATATTTCTTTGTACTTCTGTTATTGTAAGGGTTCTTTGCAACTCTTGCACTCTGAGGTGACACTTCATTAAGGAGTGATAACCACTGGTAATTGTTGATGCTCTCACAAGTGAATAGCTATTAACACTCAATAGTAACTATTTAAATGTGTACAATAAACCACTAATGCTTCCATTCACAGACAAACAAAGAGTGAATTTATTTAGCAGATGAATGCAAGATTTTGACAATTCCTACAATTTAGTACAATCAAATGTGATTTTTGTTTAGTTCAACTGTTCTTTTTTTTAAGTACATCACAGTTCCATATTCATTGAGGAGTTTCAAACATGTGTAACAGTTTATGAACACTTTTCTATTTATGTTATTTTAAATTCATAATTGAAATAGATTCTAAATCTAGTTAGAAGTCTGCTATTTGACACTCCTGCCTTTAGTATCAAATAGCTAGTTATGGCATTGTAATGTATTTACCAATCGCAATTCATATATGTTATATGAAGCTATATTAAAGATTATTACTTACAAAGATCATTTCTAAACGTTTAATTGTACATATTTTGCATTCCTTGTTCTTTGCATTGGCTTAACCCAATGGTTTAAAGAAAATAAAGTATTTGCTACAGTATAAACAACTAATACGCTTCAGTTAAAACATTAGAAAGGAAAAGAGAATGTGTCTAGATAACAGTTACCTGTTGCGGGTTTTGACAAATGTCAAGAAAACTATGATATGCAAAAATACATATGAAGACATTAGATCATACAAATAAAGCTAAGCAAGCACTCTGTCATTTGAAATAATTCCTCTCTGATGTGTGTGAAAAACAGTGGTGGCTGCTTCCTTTTCTCATTTTAGATTTGGGCTCCTCCTAATACAATTAAGAACCAGAATTGATCATGGAAAACATTGAATGATTTGTATACATTGACCTTTAATATATATACATGAGAATATAAAAAAAAAAATATCTGCAATAACAATAATGTGGAAAAAAATATTAAAAATGTAAATAGCACATCATTTAATTTTAAAATTAAGACACTGCGTTGGCCGGGAATCGAACCCGGGTCAACTGCTTGGAAGGCAGCTATGCTCACCACTATACCACCAACGCCACATTTTTTCTGTGTCTAGTTATGTTTATGCATTTTTCTGAATACACATTGTCTTTGGCTCATTGCATTCTGGCTTCCAAACCTCTCATTCCAACTGTCCTACCCAAAAGCAGCAACATATCTCCACACTTTGATTTTTGAAGGGTGCTATTCATTTCTAATTTTACTTGACCTCTCTGCTGTTTTTTTTACCACTTTCACCAGCCTCTACTGATGCAAATGTTATACTTTATTAGAATCTCTAACAAAGTCCTCTCATGGTTCTCTTCTCATCTTTCTAACTGCTCCTTCAGTGTTTCTATTGTTAGCTCTTCCACTTCTTTGGTATGCCTTATGACTTTGTCCTAGAACCACTCATTTTCTCTCTATATACATGATCACATGATCTCTTTATATTTCTTTGTACTTCTGTTATTGTAAGGGTTCTTTGCAACTCTTGCACTCTGAGGTGACACTTCATTAAGGAGTGATAACCACTGGTAATTGTTGATGCTCTCACAAGTGAATAGCTATTAACACTCAATAGTAACTATTTAAATGTGTACAATAAACCACTAATGCTTCCATTCACAGACAAACAAAGAGTGAATTTATTTAGCAGATGAATGCAAGATTTTGACAATTCCTACAATTTAGTACAATCAAATGTGATTTTTGTTTAGTTCAACTGTTCTTTTTTTAAGTACATCACAGTTCCATATTCATTGAGGAGTTTCAAACATGTGTAACAGTTTATGAACACTTTTCTATTTATGTTATTTTAAATTCATAATTGAAATAGATTCTAAATCTAGTTAGAAGTCTGCTATTTGACACTCCTGCCTTTAGTATCAAATAGCTAGTTATGGCATTGTAATGTATTTACCAATCGCAATTCATATATGTTATATGAAGCTATATTAAAGATTATTACTTACAAAGATAATTTCTAAACGTTTAATTGTACATATTTTGCATTCCTTGTTCTTTGCATTGGCTTAACCCAATGGTTTAAACAAAATAAAGTATTTGCTACAGTATAAACAACTAATACGCTTCAGTTAAAACATTAGAAAGGAAAAGAGAATGTGTCTAGATAACAGTTACCTGTTGCGGGTTTTGACAAATGTCAAGAAAACTATGATATGCAAAAATACATATGAAGACATTAGATCATACAAATAAAGCTAAGCAAGCACTCTGTCATTTGAAATAATTCCTCTCTGATGTGTGTGAAAAACAGTGGTGGCTGCTTCCTTTTCTCATTTTAGATTTGGGCTCCTCCTAATACAATTAAGAACCAGAATTGATCATGGAAAACATTGAATGATTTGTATACATTGACCTTTAATATATATACATGAGAATATAAAAAAAAAAATATCTGCAATAACAATAATGTGGAAAAAAATATTAAAAATGTAAATAGCACATTATTTAATTTTAAAATTAAGACACTGCGTTGGCCGAGAATCGAACCCGGGTCAACTGCTTGGAAGGCAGCTATGCTCACCACTATACCACCAACGCCACATTTTTTGCTGTGTCTAGTTATGTTTATGCATTTTTCTGAATACACATTGTCTTTGGCTCATTGCATTCTGTCTTCCAAACCTCTCATTCCAACTGTCCCCCCCAAAAGCAGCAACATATCTCCACACTTTGATTTTTGAAGGGTGCTATTCATTTCTAATTTTACTTGACCTCTCTGCTGTTTTTTTTACCACCTTCACCAGCCTCTACTGATGCAAATGTTATACTTTATTAGAATCTCTAACAAAGTCCTCTCATGGTTCTCTTCTCATCTTTCTAACTGCTCCTTCAGTGTTTCTATTGTTAGCTCTTCCACTTCTTTGGTATGCCTTATGACTTTGTCCTAGAACCACTCATTTTCTCTCTATATACATGATCACATGATCTCTTTATATTTCTTTGTACTTCTGTTATTGTAAGGGTTCTTTGCAACTCTTGCACTCTGAGGTGACACTTCATTAAGGAGTGATAACCACTGGTAATTGTTGATGCTCTCACAAGTGAATAGCTATTAACACTCAATAGTAACTATTTAAATGTGTACAATAAACCACTAATGCTTCCATTCACAGACAAACAAAGAGTGAATTTATTTAGCAGATGAATGCAAGATTTTGACAATTCCTACAATTTAGTACAATCAAATGTGATTTTTCTTTAGTTCAACTGTTCTTTTTTTTAAGTACATCACAGTTCCATATTCATTGAGGAGTTTCAAACATGTGTAACAGTTTATGAACACTTTTCTATTTATGTTATTTTAAATTCATAATTGAAATAGATTCTAAATCTAGTTAGAAGTCTGCTATTTGACACTCCTGCCTTTAGTATCAAATAGCTAGTTATGGCATTGTAATGTATTTACCATTCGCAATTCATATATGTTATATGAAGCTATATTAAAGATTATTACTTACAAAGATCATTTCTAAACGTTTAATTGTACATATTTTGCATTCCTTGTTCTTTGCATTGGCTTAACCCAATGGTTTAAACAAAATAAAGTATTTGCTACAGTATAAACAACTAATACGCTTCAGTTAAAACATTAGAAAGGTAAAGAGAATGTGTCTAGATAACAGTTACCTGTTGCGGGTTTTGACAAATGTCAAGAAAACTATGATATGCAAAAATACATATGAAGACATTAGATCATACAAATAAAGCTAAGCAAGCACTCTGTCATTTGAAATAATTCCTCTCTGATGTGTGTGAAAAACAGTGGTGGCTGCTTCCTTTTCTCATTTTAGATTTGGGCTCCTCCTAATACAATTAAGAACCAGAATTGATCATGGAAAACATTGAATGATTTGTATACATTGACCTTTAATATATATACATGAGAATATAAAAAAAAAATCTGCAATAACAATAATGTGGAAAAAAATATTAAAAATGTAAATAGCACATTATTTAATTTTAAAATTAAGACACTGCGTTGGCCGAGAATCGAACCCGGGTCAACTGCTTGGAAGGCAGCTATGCTCACCACTATACCACCAACGCCACATTTTTTGCTGTGTCTAGTTATGTTTATGCATTTTTCTGAATACACATTGTCTTTGGCTCATTGCATTCTGGCTTCCAAACCTCTCATTCCAACTGTCCTCCCCAAAAGCAGCAACATATCTCCACACTTTGATTTTTGAAGGGTGCTATTCATTTCTAATTTTACTTGACCTCTCTGCTGTTTTTTTTTACCACTTTCACTGCGTTGGCCGGGAATCGAACCCGGGTCAACTGCTTGGAAGGCAGCTATGCTCACCACTATACCACCAACGCCACATTTTTTGCTGTGTCTAGTTATGTTTATGCATTTTTCTGAATACACATTGTCTTTGGCTCATTGCATTCTGACTTCCAAACCTCTCATTCCAACTGTCCTCCCCAAAAGCAGCAACATATCTCCACACTTTGATTTTTGAAGGGTGCTATTCATTTCTAATTTTACTTGACCTCTCTGCTGTTTTTTTTACCACTTTCACCAGCCTCTACTGATGCAAATGTTATACTTTATTAGAATCTCTAACAAAGTCCTCTCATGGTTCTCTTCTCATCTTTCTAACTGCTCCTTCAGTGTTTCTATTGTTAGCTC
>NW_027454131.1:17500-100459 GCF_040206685.1 Ascaphus truei | reverse complement strand
TTACAAAGTTACATAATAGTTATATAGTTACACAGTTATATGTAGTTACAAAGTTACATAATAGTTATATAGTTACACAGTTATATGTAGTTACAAAGTTACATAATAGTTATATAGTTACACAGTTATATGTAGTTACAAAGTTACATAATAGTTATATAGTTACACAGTTATATGTAGTTACAAAGTTGCATAATAGTTATATAGTTACACAGTTATATGTAGTTACAAAGTTACATAATAGTTATATAGTTACACAGTTATATGTAGTTACAAAGTTACATAATAGTTATATAGTTACACAGTTATATGTAGTTACAAAGTTACATAATAGTTATACAGTTACACAGTTATATGTAGTTACAAAGTTACATTATAGTTATATAGTTACACAGTTATATGTAGTTACAAAGTTACATAATAGTTATACAGTTACACAGTTATATGTAGTTACAAAGTTACATAATAGTTATATAGTTACCGTTTGAAAAAAACATGAGGTTGAAAAAAGACATACGTCCATCAAGTTCACCCTGTGCTAAATTTAAACACAGATACTTTATCCTATATCTATACTTACTTATTGATCCAGAGGAAGGCAAACACAAAACCCCAGTGTCATATTAGTATATATAGTCTCATATCCACCACTAGTTTAAGTTCTTTCAAATCTAAGGCTGTCTCCCATTTTATCCTGGTCTGTAACTGTTACATACGCCTATAATATATATTATCTGTAACTGTTACATACGCCTATAATATATATTATCTGTAACTGTTACATACACCTATAATATATATTATCTGTAACTGTTACATACGCCTATAATATATATTATCTGTAACTGTTACATACGCCCATAATATATATTATCTGTAACTGTTACATACGCTCATAATATATATTATCTGTAACTGTTACATACGCCTATAATATATATTACCTGTAACTGTTACATACGCTCATAATATATATTATCTGTAACTGTTACATACGCCTATAATATATATTATCTGTAACTGTTACATACTCCTATAATATATATTATCAGTAACTGTTACATACGCCTATAATATATATTATCTGTAACTGTTACGTACGCCTATAATATATAGTATCTGTAACTGTTACATACGCCTATAATATATATTATCTGTAACTGTTACGTACGCCTATAATATATATTATCTGTAACTGTTACGTACGCCTATAATATATATTATCTGTAACTGTTACGTACGCCTATAATATATAGTATCTGTAACTGTTACATACGCCTATAATATATATTACCTGTAACTGTTACATACGCTCATAATATATATTATCTGTAACTGTTACATACGCCTATAATATATATTATCTGTAACTGTTACATACGCCTATAATATATATTATCTGTAACTGTTACATACGCCCATAATATATATTATCTGTAACTGTTACATACGCCCATAATATATATTATCTGTAACTGTTACATACGCCTATAATATATATTACCTGTAACTGTTACATACTCCTATAATATATATTATCTGTAACAGTTTTCATACGCTCATAATATATATTATCTGTAACTGTTACATACGCCTATAATATATATTACCTGTAACTGTTACATACGCCTATAATATATATTATCTGTAACTGTTACATACGCCTATAATATATATTATCTGTAACTGTTACATACGCCTATAATATATATTATCTGTAACTGTTACATACGCCTATAATATATATTATCTGTAACTGTTACATACGCCTATAATATATATTATCTGTAACTGTTACATACGCTCATAATATATATTATCTGTAACTGTTACATACGCCTATAATATATATTACCTGTAACTGTTACATACGCTCATAATATATATTATCTGTAACTGTTACATACGCCTATAATATATATTATCTGTAACTGTTACATACGCCTGTAACATATATTATCTGTAACTGTTACATACGCTCATAATATATATTATCTGTAACTGTTACATACGCTCATAATATATATTATCTGTAACTGTTACATACGCTCATAATATATATTATCTGTAACTGTTACATACGCCTATAATATATATTATCTGTAACTGTTACATACGCCTATAATATATATTATCTGTAACTGTTACATACGCCTATAATATATATTATCTGTAACTGTTACATACGCCTATAACATATATTATCTGTAACTGTTACATACGCCTATAATATATATTATCTGTAACTGTTACATACGCCTATAACATATATTATCTGTAACTGTTACATACGCCTATAATATATATTATCTGTAACTGTTACATACGCCTATAATATATATTATCTGTAACTGTTACATACGCCTATAATATATATTATCTTTAACTGTTACATACGCTCATAATATATATTATCTGTAACTGTTACATACGCATATAATATATATTATCTGTAACTGTGCACGCAATGTCTTGTATATAATGTATACCCTGTTCATTTATGTAACTGTATTTGTAACCATGTATTATTTGTTGTACTCTGTGCCCAGGACATACTTGAAAACGAGAGATAACTCTCAATGTATTACTTCCTGGTAAAATATTTTATAAATAAATATTATCCAATGATATCTCATAAGGGGAAAAATAAATTCCTTCCCAACTCCAAGATACTGTTGGGGTCTCTGTATCTATAACCCTACCACACACACACACACACACACACACACACACACACACACACACACACACACACACACACACACACACACACACACACACACACACACACATACACACACACTATATAACCCTGCGATACACACACACACACACTATATAACCCTGCGATACACACACACACACACACACATACTATATAACCCTGCGATACACACACACACACACACACACTATATAACCCTTCGACACACACACACACACACACACACACACACACACACACACACACACACACACACACACACACACACACACACACATACAGTGAATAACCCTGCGATACACACACACACACGCACAGTATATAACCCTGCGATACACACACACACACACATATGTATTGTATGTCTTTATTTATATAGCGCCATTAATGTACATAGCGCTTCACAGCAGTAATACATGTGGTAATCCAATAAATAACACGTAATACAAATAACACATAATGGGAATAAGTGCTTCAGACATAAAAGTAACTTTTTGGAAGTGGAGTCCCTGCCCCGAGGAGCTTACAATCTAATATCTATATATCCGTACATATAACCCTGCAATACACAATGTACAAATTCTCTCTCTCTCTTCCCCCCCCCCTCCCTATCTCTCCGCAGGGCTGTGACCCACCCCCCTCTATATCTCTCCGCAGGGCTGAACCCCCCCCCCCCCCCCTCTGTATCTATCCGCAGGGCTGTGACCCCCCCGCTCTCTCTCCACAGGCTGAGACCTCCCCCCCTATCTCTCCGCTGGTCTGTGACCTCCCCCCCTCTGTATCTATCCGCAGGGCTGTGACCCCCCCTCCCTATCTCCGCAGGGCTGTGACACCCCCCCCTCTCTCTCCGCAGGGCTGTGACCCCCCCTCTCTATTTCCGCAGCGCTGTGACCCCCCTCTCTCTCTCTCCACAGGGCTGTGACCCCCCTCTCTCTCTCTCCGCAGGGCTGTGACCCCCCCTCTCTATCTCCGCAGGGCTGTGACCCCCCCTCTCTCAATCTCCGCAGGGCTGTGACCCCCCCTCTCTCTCTATCTCCGCAGGCTGTGACCACCCCCTCTCTCTCTCCGCAGGGCTGTGACCCCCCCTCTCTATCTCTGCAGGGCTGTGACCCCCCTCTCTCTCTCCGCAGGGCTGTGACCACCCCTCTCTCTCTCCGCAGGGCTGTGACCCCCCTCTCTCTCTCTCCGCAGGGCTGTGACCCCCCCTCTCTCTCTCCGCAGGTATTTGACCCCCCCTCTCTCCCTCTCCGCAGGGCTGTAACCCCCCTCTCTCTCCGCAGGGCTGTGACCCCCCCTCTCTCTCTCCGCAGAGCTGTGACCCCCCCCCTCTCTCTCTCCGCAGGGCTGTGACCCCCCCCCCCCTCTCTCCCTCTCCGCAGGGCTGTGACCCCCCTCTCTCTCTCTCCACAGGGCTGTGACCCCCCCTCTCTCTCTCCGCAGAGCTGTGACCCCCCCTCTCTCTCTCTCCGCAGGGCTGTGACCCCCCCCTCTCTCTCTCCGCAGAGCTGTAACCCCCCCCCCTCTCTCCGCAGGGCTGTGACCCCCCCCCTCTCTCTCTCCACAGGGCTGTGACACCCCCTCTCTCCCTCTCCGCAGGGCTGTGACCCCCCTCTCTCTCTCCGCAGGGCTGTAACCCCCCCTCTCTCTCCCTCCGCAGGCTGTGATGCCCCCCTCTCTCTCCGCAGGGCTGTGACTCCCCCCCTCTCTATCTCAGCAGGGCTGTAACCCCCCACCCTCTCTCTCCGCAGAGCTGTAACCCCCCCCCCTCTCTCTCTCCGCAGGACTGTAACCCCCCCTCTCTCTCAGCAGGCTGAGACGCCTCCCTCTCTCTATCTCGGCAGGGCTGTGCCCCCCCCCCTCTCTCTCTCCGCAGGCTGTGACTCCCCCTCTCTCTCTCTCCGCAGAGCTGAAACCCCCCCTCTCTCTATCTCCGCAGGGCTGTAACCCCCCCCTCTCTCTCCCCGCAGAGCTGTAACCCCCCCTCTCTCTCTCCGCAGGGCTGTGACCCCCCCCCCCTCTCTCTCCGCAGAGCTGTAACCCCCCCCCCCTCTCTCTCTTCGCAGGGCTGTAACCCTTCCCCCACTCTCTCTCCGCAGGCTGTGACCCCCCCCTCTCTCTCCGCAGAGCTGTAACCCCCCCTCTCTCTCTCCGCAGGGTTGTGACCCCCCCCTCTCTCTCCGCAGAGCTGTAACCCCCCCCCCTCTCTCTTCGCAGAGCTGTAACCCCACCCCTCTCTCTCCGCAGAGCTGTAACCCCCCCTCTCTCTCTTCGCAGGGCTGTAACCCCTCCCCCACTCTCTCTCCGCAGGCTGTAACCCCCCCTCTCTCTCTCCACAGGGCTGTGACCCCCCCCTCTCTCTCCGCAGAGCTGTAACCCCCCCCCCCTCTCTCTGTTCGCAGAGCTGTAACCCCCCCCTCTCTCTCTTCGCAGAGCTGTAACCCCCCCCCCTCTCTCTCCGCAGAGCTGTAACCCCTCCCCCACTCTCTCTCCGCAGGCTGTGACCCCCCCTCTCTCTATCTCCGCAGGCTGTGGCCCCCCCTGGCTCTCAGGGCTGGGATGTGTGAGTACTCGCCCACTGTCCGGCAGTCGTCCTGAGACGATCCTTCCTCAAACGCCATGGACGCCCCTCTCCCCCCCATCGCTCACCTCTGTGCCCTCACCCTTCTGTAACCAGCCAGAGACTCAGACTGCGCCCCTCCGATTGTAGGTGAGAGAACCCCCTCTAATACTACCTAACCCCTGCAGTGCCTGAGGGTCCAGCAACACATTGTAGTGCACGCAGTGTGAGGTGCGGTGTGCGCAGAGTATATAGTGTGCGCAGAGTATACAGTGTGAGAGGTGCAGTGTGTGTGTGTGTGCAGCGTATGCTGTGTGTGTGTGTGTGTGTGTGTGCAGCGTATGTAGTGTGCGCAGAGTATATAGTGTGCGCAGAGTATACAGTGTGAGAGGTGCAGTGTGTGTGTGTGCAGTGTATTCAGTGTGAGGTGCGGTGTGCGCAGAGTATATAGTGTGCGCAGAGTATGAAGTGTGAGAGGTGTAGTGTGTGTGTGTGCAGCGTATGCTGTGTGTGTGTGTGTGTGTGTGTGTGTGTGCAGCATATGTAGTGTGAGAGGTGTAGTGTGTGTGTGCAGCATATGCAGTGTGAGATGTGCTGTGCATGTGTGCGCAGCATATGTAGTGTGAGAGGTGGAGTGTGCGCAGAGTATACAGTGTGTGTGTGTGTGTGTGTGTGTGTGTGAGTGTGTGTGTGTGTGTGTGTGTGTGTGTGTGTGTGTAGCGTATGTAGTGTGAGAGGTTCAGTGTGCGCAGAGTATTTAGTGTGAGAGGTCAGTGTGTGTGCGCAGAGTGTGCAGTGAGAGTACAGAGGGTGGAGTGAGAGTACAGAGGGTGCAGTGAGAGGACAGAGGGTGCAGTGAGAGGACAGAGGGTGCTGTGGGTGAAGTGAGAGTACAGAGGGTGTAGTGAGAGTACAGAGGGTGCAGTGAGAGTACAGAGGGTGCAGTGAGAGGACAAAGGGTGCAGTGAGAGGACAGAGGGTGCAGTGAGAGTACAGAGGGTGCTGTGGGTGAAGTGAGAGTACAGAGGGTGTAGTGAGAGTACAGAGGGTGCAGTAGGTGCAGTGAGAGTACAGAGGGTGCAGTGAGAGTACAGAGGGTGCAGTGAGAGTACAGAGGGTGCAGTGAGAGTACAGTGGGTGCAGTGAGAGTACAGTGGGTGCAGTGAGAGTACAGTGGGTGCAGTGAGAGTACAGTGGGTGCAGTGAGAGTACAGAGGGTGCAGTGAGAGTACAGAGGGTGCAGTGAGTGCAGTGAGAGTACAGAGGGTGCAGTGAGAGTACAGAGGGTGCAGTGAGAGTACAGAGGGTGCAGTGAGAGTACAGAGAGTGCTGTGGGTGCAGTGAGAGTACAGAGGGTGTAGTGAGAGTACAGCCGGTGCAGTAGGTGCAGTGAGAGTACAGAGGGTGAAGTGGGTGCAGTGAGAGTACAGAGGGTGAAGTGGGTGCAGTGAGAGTACAGAGGGTGCAGTGAGAGTACAGAGGGTGCAGTGAGAGTACAGAGGGTGCAGTGAGAGTACAGAGGGTGCAGGAAGAGTATAGAGGGTGCAGTGAGAGTACAGAGGGTGCGGTGAGAGTACAGAGGGTGAAGTGGGTGCAGTGAGAGTACAGAGGGTGCAGTGAGAGTACAGAGGGTGCAGTGAGAGTACAGAGGGTGCAGTGAGAGTACAGAGGGTGCAGTGAGAGTACAGAGGGTGCAGTGAGAGTACAGAGGGTGCAGTGGGCGCAGTGAGAGTACAGAGGGTGCGGTGAGAGTACAGAGGGTGCAGTGAGAGTACAGAGGGTGCAGTGAGAGTACAGAGGGTGCAGTGAGAGTACAGAGGGTGCAGTGAGAGTACAGAGGGTGCAGTGAGAGTACAGAGGGTGCAGTGAGAGTACAGAGGGTGCAGTGAGAGTACAGAGGGTGCAGTGGGCGCAGTGAGAGTACAGAGGGTGCAGTGAGAGTACAGAGGGTGCAGTGAGAGTACAGAGGGTGCAGTGAGAGTACAGAGGGTGCAGTGAGAGTACAGAGGGTGCAGTGAGAGTACAGAGGGTGCAGTGGGTGCAGTGAGAGTACAGAGGGTGTAGTGAGAGTATAGAGGGTGCAGTGAGAGTACAGAGGGTGCAGTGAGAGTACAGAGGGTGCAGTAGGTGCAGTGAGAGTACAGGGGGCGCTGTGGGTGCAGTGAGAGTACAGGGGGCGCTGTGGGTGCAGTGAGAGCACAGAGGGTGCAGTGAGGGCACAGAGGGTGCAGTGAGGGCACAGAGGGTGCAGTGAGGGCACAGAGGGTGCAGTGAGGGCACAGAGGGTGCAGTGGGTGCAGTGAGAGTACAGAGGGTGCAGTGGGTGCAGTGAGAGTACAGAGGGTGCTGTGGGTGCAGTGAGAGTACAGAGGGTGCAGTGAGAGTACAGAGGGTGCAGTGGGTGCAGTGAGAGTACAGAGGGTGCAGTGAGAGTACAGAGGGTGCAGTGAGAGTACAGAGGGTGCAGTGAGAGTACAGAGGGTGCAGTGAGAGTACAGAGGGTGCAGTGAGAGTACACAGGGTGCAGTGGGTGCAGTGAGAGTACAGAGGGTGCAGTGGGTGCAGTGAGAGTACAGAGGGTGCTGTGGGTGCAGTGAGAGTACAGAGGGTGCAGTGAGAGTACAGAGGGTGCAGTGGGTGCAGTGAGAGTACAGAGGGTGCAGTGAGAGTACAGAGGGTGCAGTGATAGTACAGAGGGTGCAGTGAGAGTACAGAGGGTGCAGTGAGAGTACAGAGGGTGCAGTGAGAGTACAGAGGGTGCAGTAGGTGCAGTGAGAGTACAGGGGGCGCTGTGGGTGCAGTGAGAGTACAGGGGGCGCTGTGGGTGCAGTGAGAGTACAGAGGGTGCAGTAGGTGCAGTGAGAGTACAGGGGGCGCTGTGGGTGCAGTGAGAGTACAGGGGGCGCTGTGGGTGCAGTGAGATTACAGGGGGCGCTGTGGGTGCAGTGAGAGTACAGGGGGCGCTGTGGGTGCAGTGAGAGTACAGGGGGCGCTGTGGGTGCAGTGAGAGTACAGGGGGCGCTGTGGGTGCAGTGAGAGTACAGGGGGCACTGTGGGTGCAGTGAGAGTACAGGGGGCGCTGTGGGTGCAGTGAGAGTACAGAGGGTGCAGTGAGAGTACAGGGGGCGCTGTGGGTGCAGTGAGAGTACAGAGGGTGCAGTGAGAGTACTGAGGGTGCAGTGAGAGTACTGAGGGTGCTGTGGGTCACGGCTGTGTCTCTCCCTCAGACCCGCGGTGCTGACCATGCCCTGCTGGTTCCGGCTCCTGCTTCCTGCCTTGTGTTGGGTCCTGTTCCTGCATCAGATTTCTGCACAAGGTGAGAACTGAGCTCACACTCACTACTATAGTCACACTCACACCACACTCACTCACTCACTACTATCACATGCACTCACTATAATCAGATACACTGAGCTGTCACTCACTACTATAGTCACACTCACACTCACTCACTCACTACTATCACATGCACTCACTATAATCAGATACACTGAGCTCACACTCACTACTATAATCACACTCACTCAGATCCCACACTACTATCACATGCACTCACTATAATCAGATACACTGAGCTCACACTCACTACTATAATCACACTCACTCAGATCACTCACTACTATCACATGCACTCACTATAATCAGATGCACTGAGCTATCACTCACTACTATAGTCACACTCACACCACACTCACTCACTCACTACTGTCACATGCACTCACTATAATCAGAAAAACACTGAGCTCACACTCACTAATCACACTCACTCACTACTATCACTACCACTCACTAAAATCAGATACACTGAGCTATCACTTACTACTATAATCACACTCACTCAGATCACACACTACTATCACACTCACCCATTACTATCACACTCACCCATTACTATCACACTCACTGACTATAATCAGAAACACTGTCAGCTCACGCTCACTATAATCACACTCACTCACTATAACCACACTGTCACAGAGACCAGGCGATTTACACCGGGATTGCATGCGCCAGACAGAACGAGGAGTAACACGATGCAGACACGGTCACAGCTCTCAGGGACAGGGAGTTACAGGGGACACCTACCTCACTTAGTGCCTTCCCCAGGATCCCGCCTCAGAGTACCTCAGTAACCCCGGATCCCGCCCCTTGTATCACAGAGACGGGGGGACTCTCAGGGACAGGGGGTTACAGGGACACCTACCTCACTTAGTGCCTTCCCCAGGATCCCGCCTCAGAGTACCTCAGTAACCCCGGATCGCGCCCCTTGTATCACAGAGACGGGGGGACTCTCAGGGACAGGGGGTTACAGGGACACCTACCTCACTTAGTGCCTTCCCCAGGATCCCGCCTCAGAGTACCTCAGTAACCCCGGATCGCGCCCCTTGTGTCACAGAGACGGGGGGACTCTCAGGGACAGGGGGTTACAGGGACACCTACCTCACTTAGTGCCTTCCCCAGGATCCCGCCTCAGAGTACCTCAGTAACCCCGGATCGCGCCCCTTGTGTCACAGTTCGTGGTCCCCGGGATTGGCCGCGAATGATTGTGGCGCTCTGATGGGCGCCAGCTTACCCTGGCCTCCACCTGAAAGCATGGATAGCCAATCAGCAAAGAGATTGTTTTTGCTGAGCCAATCAGAGACTGCGGGCTCGCGTGAGATAGACCAATGATAACTGGGGCTGGTACAGAGCTTCGCTCCCTGGAACTAATTCTTCATCAATATCCCTGCTGGTGCCCACTCCCCCCCCTCCCCCTGTCCTTGCGTCTCCCTCAGAGCTGGAATAACCTCCTGCACCCTGGGTGGACTGGGGCTCACTGTAACTGCCGCTGAGGATGTCCCCTCCTCTGGTGAAGCCATGCTTGCTTCCTGCGATTCCCATTTATCCTAGAGCAAAGTCTTTGCTCCTCTGTCCGTCGGTAACCTGCACCTCTCACACCAGGCAACAGATCTGGTTCGGTACAAGGACTGGTACCGGCCTGACGTCTTGTCCATGTTCGCCTGATGGCACTAAACTAAGTGACACTGAGAACCTGCACTTTCTCTGCTTTGAAGAAACGTGTGTAAGTTACCCTTGGTTTGGAGAGCTCGCAATATTCGAGATTCTCACAATGTTGTAAAACCCCGCAGGATTTTACCGCATAGGCTCAATGATCCCACACACTGCCACCAATAAATAAGCCTGTCACGGGGGACTGCAGTACCCCCCCTGTTCTAACACCGTGGCATCCCTGAGCCTTTCAAGTCCGGGCTCCGCACAGACCCAGAGGCACCACGCTTGGAAGCCATCTGGACTTTCCTGACCCCATGACTTGGAAATCCCACAGTTCCATTCACAGGTTATCAATATATATACCTATTAAATATAACCCTTTAATAAAATATACTGTGTCCCGTCTTCTGTGTGATACAAATCTATAAGTCCCTGTTCTGGTGTCAGGGATGGAGGGAGAGTGTATATTTCCTACATAGGGTACCTGGGCATGTATCTGGCACCTCTCCTTATATTAGGGACCCCATGTCTGATTCAGTTACCCTGTTCCTCCCTGTGCCTCCTTTTACCTTTTCTGGTCTGTGCTGAAGCAGGACCTCCTAGTGGTGAGTCGCAAGAATGCTTTTCATGGTAGGGTTTTGACCGGCGCACTGCACTTCAATGCAGGCACGGGAGTGGTGGCGGCGGCGCGCTGCGGGGGGCAGGTGGAGGTCTGGTTCCTGGCGGGGGTGGCGGCGGCGCGCTGCGGGGGGCAGGTGGAGGTCTGGTTCCTGGCGGGGGGTAGCGGCGGCGCGCTGCGGGGGGCAGGTGGAGGTCTGGTTCCTGGCGGGGGTGGTGGCGGCGGTGCGCTGCAGCGGTGGGTTGGTTTTCAGTGCCGGCTCCGTGGGGGGTGCGGGAGAGGGGGAGGCAGGAGGGTGTTCACAGGCATTGGGGGTGTCGGCTGTGCGCTGTGGGGGCGGGGGGGCTGGCATCAGGCTCACTGGGGATGGCGCAGGGGGGCTGGTTCCCGGCTCACTGCGGGTGGCGGCGGTGCGCTGAGGTGCAGGTGGTGTGACTGTCACGCCTTGCGTAGGCGTGGCCGTGACATCAGCCCACCCCGCAGGACAATGAGCTGTGGCCGTCCGCCGGCCAATCACAGGGGGCACAAGCTGACAGACAAACATTTTTTCACTTTTATATATATAGATGGTGTGTGTCTGTGTGTGTGTATGTGTGTGTCCCTGCAGCCAGAGAGCGACTCTTATATAATGTCTATGTCCCCCCCCCCTGCAGCCAGAGAGCGACTCTTATATAATGTCTATGTCCCCCCCCCTGCAGCCAGAGAGCGACTCTTATATAATGTCTATGTCCCCCCCCTGCAGCCAGAGAGCGACTCTTATATAATGTCTATGTCCCCCCCCCCTGCAGCCAGAGAGCGACTCTTATATAATGTCTATGTCCCCCCCCCCTGCAGCCGGAGAGCAGCTCTTATATAATGTCTATGTCCCCCCCTGCAGCCGGAGAGCAGCTCTTATATAATGTCTATGTCCCCCCCTGCAGCCGGAGAGCAGCTCTTATATAATGTCTATGTCCCCCCCTGCAGCCGGAGAGCAGCTCTTATATAATGTCTATGTCCCCCCCTGCAGCCGGAGAGTGCAGCGAGCGGTGTGACCTGTATCACGGACATTGTGACGAGGACGCGGTGTGCAGGTGAGTCTGGGGAAGCGCGGGCTCATGGGACGCCGGGAACCTCTTTATAGGGTTACCTACATGCCGTGTCTTTCTTCCAGGGCACAAGGGGGGCAATTCCAGGGCATACACACACCCCATCCACGGAAAATCCCACGGAAATAACTTGGGTCTTTCTGCCCCAGAGCGGCGTTGTTCTGCCCCCAGAGCGGCGTTGTTCTGCCCCAGAGCGGCGTTGTTCTGCCCCAGAGCGGCGTTGTTCTGCCCCAGAGCGACGTTGTTCTGCCCCAGAGCGGCGTTGTTCTGCCCCAGAGCGGCGTTGTTCTGCCCCAGAGCGGCGTTGTTCTGCCCCCAGAGCGGAATTGTTCTGCCCCAGAGCGGCGTTGTTCTGCCGCAGAGCGGCGTTGTTCTGCCCCAGAGCGGCGTTGTTCTGCCCCAGAGCGGCGTTGTTCTGCCCCAGAGCGACGTTGTTCTGCCCCAGAGCGGCATTGTTTTGTATTTGTTGTCCTTCCCCTTTATCTCTTTGGCCAGTGAGGGTTACATTAAACAGTAAAGGGGAATCATTCTAGATAAACACTCTTATCATTAAAGAGATTAGGTAATCACAGTAAAGACCGACAGCGCGTGCGGTTACTATGGAAGCATTACAAGTGTAAAGTTACTTAAATGTTTGTACTTGTGTCATGTATAACAGGTACCCGTCCCCCGCATGTGAACCCCTAAATGTATCACTGTTACTAGCTCCCTTTCATCGCCTGAGGGACTGCCCCTTTAAGGAAACATGTCTGTGTTGTGTAGTTTCTCCCTGACGCGTGTTCCCTCGTCTGTTTCCAGAAGCTCAGAGGTCTCCATAATCCCCGCTCTCCTGTATGGTAGATGAGGCTGGAAGGCCAGCATACTATATACACTATATACTATATACACTATACACTATATACACTATATACACTATATACTATATACACTATACTATATACACTATATATACAATATACTATATACACTATATACTGTATACACTATATATACACTATATACACTATACTATATATACACTATACTATATACACTATATACTATATACACTATATACTATATATACACTATATACTATATACACTATACTATATATACACTATATACTATATACACTATATACTGTATACACTATATACTGTATCCTATATACACTATATACTATATACACTATATACTATACACACTATACTATATACTATATACACTATATACACTATACTGTATACACTATACTGTATACACTATATACTATATACTATATACACACTATACTATATACTGTATACACTATACTATATACACTATATACTGTATACACTATATACTATATACACTATATACTATATACATGTAGCCCTTGTTCCCCCACAACTAATCGGGCTGCCGGTACTGCGTTACCTGTAGGCTCACAGAAGGCCTGAGCCTCCGCCACTGGGAGCCTGGGGTGATTGTGTGTCAGCCTCGGTGCAGCGCCTCCACCTGAAAGGGATCCTAGCGTAGCGGGAGAAACCCCTCCCAGGAACAATACCAGTAATACTCACACACACAGGTATATATATATCTATCCACCTTTACTGTACACACTAGTAACGGTACCCTGTACCACACAGTATACCCCCAGTGAGTGTCCTTTCCCAATGTCACCGGCCACCCAAACGTAGGAGATAGCGCTGTCCCGTGGAGTGGTGCTGTACTTAGTTGGGTACCTGTCCGGGGCTCCAGCACCCGGATAATGCAGATTAACAAGAGGATCCATCTGATCCAATGGTGTCGTCCTCTGCGATGGCGTCCGCCTCCACGTGGGGTGAATTCCGGTGGGGATAATATCACCGGAGTCTCTTGCAATGGAGGCGCTCTGGTCCCAGACCACAGGCCGCGATCACCGTGTGGCGTCTTCACTGTGTCCCTGACAAGAGGACAGTTCAATATGGAAGTGTCCCTATCTAAGGGGCCTTCCCTGAAGCAGCCACAAGCTACCCGTGCGCTGGGCCTGTCTGGGGCCTACGTGGCAATCTAGGCCTCGTCTCGGAGCCACGGGCTCCTGAGACCCTACCTCTGTGTCTGGCTCCCTTCTCCGACTGACTAGCGTGGTTCAAGCGCGCAAAATGTATCTATTCTCAGGCAGGGAGAATGCTGCAGCCCTATTGGCTAGTTCGCGCTATGTCACCAGCAGCCCCAGTGCCTTCTGGGGGTTGTAGTTCCCCTGGGTAATGTTACCTAATGACCGCCACTGTCCCTGGCTACTGAGCATGCGCGAACTTCACTGCGCATGCGCAACTTGGCCAAGATGGCGGCGCCCTGCTCTTGGAGCCTTCCAGATGCTTTCCACGTAATTCCTTTTCTTTGTTCTGGTGTTTTTTGCCCCGGTTTGCAGCCGGCAGTCGTAATTAACCCCTTTGCTGGTAAGAGGTGAGTGCAGAGGAGGATCCCTGCTCTGTTTAACCCCCTCCGTGCCGTGTCTCTGCAGGTGTGACCCAGGCTGGGAAGGACAGTTCTGCGAGGCCTGTGTGAGGATGCCAGGCTGTGTACGTGGCTCGTGCCACCAACCCTGGCAGTGTATGTGCCACAGCGGCTGGGCTGGCAAGTTCTGTGACAAAGGTGGGTCACTCCGTCATATGTATGTGGAAGGGGACAGTGTGTGTGACAGTCCGGTCCTCCCAGGGCCTCACGCCTCCCAGCCTCGCGCCTCCCAGGGCCTCGCGCCTCCCAGGGCCTCGCGCCTCCCAGCGCCTCGCGCCTCCCAGGGCCTCGCGCCTCCCAGCCTCGCGCCTCCCAGAGCCTCGCGCCTCCCAGGGCCTCGCGCCTCCCAGCGCCTCGCGCCTCCCAGGGCCTCGCGCCTCCCAGGCCTCGCGCCTCCCAGGCCTCGCGCCTCCCAGGGCCTCGCGCCTCCCAGGCCTCGCGCCTCCCAGGGCCTTGCGCCTCCCAGGCCTCGCACCTCCCAGGCCTCGCGCCTCCCAGGCCTCGCGCCTCCCAGGGCCTCACGCCTCCCAGGCCTCGCGCCTCCCAGGCCTCGCGCCTCCCAGGGCCTCGCGCCACCCAGCCTCGCGCCTCCCAGGGCCTCGCGCCTCCCAGGCCTCGCGCCTCCCAGGGCCTCGCGCCTCCCAGGCCTCGCGCCTCCCAGGCCTCGCGCCTCCCAGGGCCTCGCGCCTCCCAGGGCCTCGCGCCTCCCAGGGCCTCGCGCCTCCCAGGCCTCGCGCCTCCCAGGCCTCGCGCCTCCCAGGCCTCGCGCCTCCCAGGGCCTCGCGCCTCCCAGGGCCTCGCGCCTCCCAGGCCTCGCGCCTCCCAGGCCTCGCGCCTCCCAGGGCCTCGCGCCTCCCAGGCCTCGCGCCTCCCAGGCCTCGCGCCTCCCAGGGCCTCGCGCCTCCCAGGGCCTCGCGCCTCCCAGGCCTCGCGCCTCCCAGGGCCTCGCGCCTCCCAGGCCTCGCGCCTCCCAGGCCTCGCGCCTCCCAGGCCTCGCTCCTCCCAGGGCCTCGCGCCTCCCAGGCCTCGCGCCTCCCAGGCCTCGCGCCTCCCAGGCCTCGCGCCTCCCAGGCCTCGCGCCTCCCAGGCCTCGCGCCTCCCAGGGCCTCGCGCCTCCCAGGCCTCGCGCCTCCCAGGCCTCGCGCCTCCCAGGCCTCGCGCCTCCCAGGGCCTCGCGCCTCCCAGGGCCTCGCGCCTCCCAGGCCTCGCGCCTCCCAGGCCTCGCGCCTCCCAGGGCCTCGCGCCTCCCAGGCCTCGCGCCTCCCAGGCCTCGCGCCTCCCAGGCCTCGCGCCTCCCAGGCCTCGCGCCTCCCAGGGCCTCGCGCCTCCCAGGCCTCGCGCCTCCCAGGCCTCGCGCCTCCCAGGCCTCGCACCTCCCAGGGCCTCGCACCTCCCAGGGCCTCGCGCCTCCCAGGGCCTCCCAGGGCCTCACACCTCCCAGGGCCTCGCGCCTCCCAGGGCCTCCCAGGGCCTCACACCTCCCAGGCCTCGCGCCTCCCAGGCCTCGCACCTCCCAGGGCCTCACACCTCCCAGGCCTCGCGCCTCCCAGGCCTCGCACCTCCCAGGCCTCGCACCTCCCAGGGCCTCGCACCTCCCAGGGCCTCCCAGGGCCTCGCGCCTCCCAGGCCTCGCACCTCCCAGGGCCTCACACCTCCCAGGCCTCGCGCCTCCCAGGCCTCGCACCTCCCAGGGCCTCCCAGGGCCTCGCGCCTCCCAGGCCTCGCGCCTCCCAGGCCTCGCACCTCCCAGGGCCTCGCACCTCCCAGGGCCTCACACCTCCCAGGCCTCGCACCTCCCAGGCCTCGCACCTCCCAGGGCCTCGCACCTCCCAGGGCCTCCCAGGGCCTCGCGCCTCCCAGGCCTCGCACCTCCCAGGGCCTCGCACCTCCCAGGGCCTCACACCTCCCAGGCCTCGCACCTCCCAGGGCCTCGCACCTCCCAGGGCCTCCCAGGGCCTCGCGCCTCCCAGGCCTCGCGCCTCCCAGGGCCTCGCACCTCCCAGGGCCTCACACCTCCCAGGCCTCGCGCCTCCCAGGGCCTCGCGCCTCCCAGGGCCTCGCACCTCCCAGGGCCTCCCAGGGCCTCGCGCCTCCCAGGCCTCGCGCCTCCCAGGCCTCGCACCTCCCAGGGCCTCGCACCTCCCAGGGCCTCGCATCTCCCAGGCCTCGCGCCTCCCAGGGCCTCGCACCTCCCAGGGCCTCGCATCTCCCAGGCCTCGCGCCTCCCAGGGCCTCGCACCTCCCAGGGCCTCGCACCTCCCAGGGCCTCCCAGGGCCTCGCGCCTCCCAGGCCTCGCACCTCCCAGGGCCTCGCACCTCCCAGGGCCTCACACCTCCCAGGCCTCGCGCCTCCCAGGGCCTCGCGCCTCCCAGGGCCTCGCACCTCCCAGGGCCTCGCGCCTCCCAGGCCTCGCGCCTCCCAGGCCTCGCACCTCCCAGGGCCTCGCACCTCCCAGGGCCTCGCATCTCCCAGGCCTCACGCCTCCCAGGCCTCGCATCTCCCAGGCCTCGCGCCTCCCAGGGCCTCGCACCTCCCAGGCCTCGCGCCTCCCAGGCCTCGCACCTCCCAGGGCCTCGCATCTCCCAGGGCCTCGCACCTCCCAGGGCCTCGCGCCTCCCAGGCCTCGCATCTCCCAGGGCCTCGCACCTCCCAGGGCCTCCCAGGCCTCGCACCTCCCAGGCCTCGCACCTCCCAGGGCCTCGCACCTCCCAGGGCCTCCCAGGGCCTCGCGCCTCCCAGGCCTCGCACCTCCCAGGCCTCGCGCCTCCCAGGCCTCGCACCTCCCAGGGCCTCGCACCTCCCAGGGCCTCCCAGGGCCTCGCGCCTCCCAGGCCTCGCACCTCCCAGGGCCTCGCACCTCCCAGGGCCTCACACCTCCCAGGCCTCGCGCCTCCCAGGCCTCGCACCTCCCAGGGCCTCGCACCTCCCAGGGCCTCGCATCTCCCAGGCCTCGCGCCTCCCAGGGCCTCGCACCTCCCAGGCCTCGCGCCTCCCAGGCCTCGCACCTCCCAGGGCCTCACACCTCCCAGGCCTCGCGCCTCCCAGGCCTCACACCTCCCAGGCCTCGCGCCTCCCAGGCCTCACACCTCCCAGGCCTCGCGCCTCCCAGGCCTCGCGCCTCCCAGGGCCTCGCGCCTCCCAGGGCCTCGCGCCTCCCAGGGCCTCGCGCCTCCCAGGCCTCACACCTCCCAGGCCTCGCGCCTCCCAGGCCTCACACCTCCCAGGCCTCGCGCCTCCCAGGCCTCATGCCTCCCAGGCCTCGCGCCTCCCAGGCCTCACACCTCCCAGGCCTCGCGCCTCCCAGGCCTCGCACCTCCCAGGGCCTCACACCTCCCAGGCCTCGCGCCTCCCAGGCCTCGCACCTCCCAGGCCTCGCGCCTCCCAGGCCTCGCACCTCCCAGGGCCTCGCACCTCCCAGGGCCTCGCACCTCCCAGGCCTCGCGCCTCCCAGGGCCTCGCACCTCCCAGGGCCTCGCACCTCCCAGGGCCTCCCAGAGCCTCGCGCCTCCCAGGCCTCGCGCCTCCCAGGCCTCGCGCCTCCCAGGCCTCGCACCTCCCAGGGCCTCGCATCTCCCAGGCCTCGCGCCTCCTAGGCCTCGCACCTCCCAGGCCTCGCTCCTCCCAGGGCCTCGCGCCTCCCAGAGCCTCCCAGGGCCTCGCGCCTCCCAGAGCCTCCCAGGCCTCGCACCTCCCAGGGCCTCGCATCTCCCAGGCCTCGCGCCTCCCAGGCCTCGCGCCTCCCAGGCCTCGCGCCTCCCAGGGCCTCACACCTCCCAGGCCTCGCGCCTCCCAGGCCTCGCACCTCCCAGGGCCTCGCGCCTCCTAGGCCTCGCACCTCCCAGGCCTCGCGCCTCCCAGGCCTCGCACCTCCCAGGCCTCGCGCCTCCCAGGCCTCGCGCCTCCCAGAGCCTCCCAGGCCTCGCACCTCCCAGGCCTCGCGCCTCCCAGGGCCTCGCGCCTCCCAGGGCCTCGCGCCTCCCAGGGCCTCGCGCCTCCCAGGGCCTCACGCCTCCCAGGCCTCGCGCCTCCCAGGCCTCGCGCCTCCCAGGCCTCGCGCCTCCCAGGGCCTCGCGCCTCCCAGGCCTCGCACCTCCCAGGCCTCGCGCCTCCCAGGGCCTCGCGCCTCCCAGGGCCTCACGCCTCCCAGGCCTCGCGCCTCCCAGGCCTCGCGCCTCCCAGGCCTCGCGCCTCCCAGGGCCTCGCGCCTCCCAGGCCTCGCACCTCCCAGGCCTCGCACCTCCCAGGCCTCGCACCTCCCAGGGCCTCGCGCCTCCCAGGCCTCGCGCCTCCCAGGGCCTCGCGCCTCCCAGGCCTCGCGCCTCCCAGGGCCTCGCGCCTCCCAGGGCCTCACGCCTCCCACGGCCTCGCGCCTCCCAGGGCCTCACGCCTCCCAGGGCCTCGCGCCTCCCAGGCCTCGCGCCTCCCAGGGCCTCGCGCCTCCCAGGGCCTCGCGCCTCCCAGGGCCTTGCGCCTCCCAGGCCTCGCGCCTCCCAGGGCCTCGCACCTCCCAGGCCATAGCCTAGAGTATAATACCAAATTGACATAAGCTAACGTATCTCCTAATTAAACAGCTGATAATAAATATCAGAGTACTGGGGCCAACTGTATCTGCTCCCGGAGCCCTCCAGGGGATTTACTGCCCGAGATGTATATCCAGTATTGTTCTCTCTGAAGTAAGACATTGTCCCTATCCCCCCTCCTGGGATCTCTAGATATTACCTCAATTCCCCTAACCCGTAATGTTTCAGCTTTCCCTTCATGGTATGTTAAAAAATGCTGTGCGAGATTGTGGACGGGCCCTTTTCTAGATTCAGTTGTGCATTTTTAATCCCATGTAGCGGGTGTACCCCTGGGGTACGGTACTACTGGTGCTGCTTTCACCGGTTAGGATAACCGAAGGCCTGAGCCTCCGCCACTGGGAGCCTGGGGTGTACTTACACTCGGTGCAGCGCCTCCACTGATGAGGGATCCCAACGGGGTGTGAGTGTGACCTCACCAGAACCCACATATACAATACCACACGTGATTGGATAAACAGTATTTACTGACCGGAATGATAAGAACTCTTAGCATATAACCAACATATTATTACTCTGCATGCACAGCATTACATCACCACGCATATGAAACCGAGCGTGTGCTTATAATCAGTCCTGTGCCACCTTAGTCCCTGGTGTACCACTGTGCCGGGGCACTTAACCTATTAGTGTCCACCAGCTATGGATAGAGTGTGTGTGTGTGGGACAGCGCTTCCCGGTGTTGGGGCCCGTTGGTGCAGGTTAACGTTATACCTTCCTGGTTATGGTCCTAACCAGGAGAATCCTTGGTAACTCTGCAACACCGCCACGTGATCCCACGCCATGCTGCGCTGCTCTCTGCAGAAGGGGTGAACACTCTGACTCCACAGGGGAGGGATCCCCAGCCGGGTGATCCTCTGCACACTGTCTCTGCTATGGAGCAGACGCCACACCAGCACTCTCAGGCTGCGCTGGTAATCGGGCAATGTCCTGCAGTATTTCCTCTCTCAGACTATATGAAAGGGTCCCTGCATTAAGGCCTTCCCTATACAGCACTCTCAGCACCTCTACAGTGACTCAGGGAACTAACTGGGCCCTGGGGATTGAACATTGTGAAGAAAATGGGGGTAATCAGCGCATTAATAAAGGCAGTGTGCTCAGCTGGTTAACCCTATTTCGTATTGGGTATGAATGGGGTTAATTTTATAATCTGTTCCCATTTACCATTCTCCCCTCTATGCATTGTTGTCCCCTTTTTGCAGGCTTGTCCCTACCTGCAGTGCTGAATAACAGGGGCCGTTCCATTAAGACTGCTATTTTAGGAACGGAGTGAGCCAGTAGCATGATTTTTGGTGTGCAGCCTCAGTGTAACCCCCCAAGCACACACATCTTAAAAATATAACTTTGTCATAATGGAAATATATATTTTTGATGAAGTGCCTTTCTGTTGCAGTTTTAAAATGTACCGGCAGGATGCTATTGTTTCTGCCTGCCTTTGTAATGCATTAAGGAACAAATGTTATGCATACAAGAACCAAATGTTTTGACACCTATGAGCTGGGTCACTTGCCTATGCAAGCTTCAAAGCTACCCTGCTGGGCCCACGCCTGTAAGTCTCTCTGGAAGTTTCATATCAAAAGACCCAGAGTAAGGGGGATGTGAATTGGCCAGATGGATGCTAAATAGGAAGTCCTGGTGACTATCTGTGTTAACTCACACCCTGAGTTTCCCTCTTCCAGCCTGAGAGGGGCCAGGTAGAGAGGGGAGTGCACCTATGCTAAGTAGCAAGATGGTGTTGTCGCACATGCTCTGTGTGAACAGGAAATCCCTAGTGCCCACTCTCCAAACTGTGGGCAAGTAGGTGATTGGGGAATGATTACTTTCCCACGAGGGGGATTGGGTGGGTATGTTGGCAATAGGCTTCCAAACCCTATATACATCCCACCCAGGCTATTCCCCATTGTCTTTCGTCTTTCGTTTTTCATTCTACCATGTGAGCGGAGAAGAGCAGCAGCACATTCCTGAAACGCAAAGAGTCTTATTACATCGGAACCAAGGACAAAACTCTGCGTTAGGACACTGTGATTGCTGGGGGTTATTTGATTAACCCCAACAGACCAGAAAAGACTTTGCACATTCACAGAAGGATTGGGGCTGGCAATTTGTGCCCTTGCAAAAGGACTACATTTTAAAAGACAATCTTCTGGTGCTTTGCACCTTTCTGGGCATTATCCCCTATTCCTATACCCGTAAGTGTAATTATTAAGTGTATTCTGCAGTTGTCGTGTGTTTGCCTATCAAGGGAATAAATCTCAGTTTATTTTGCTCAACTTGTTCTGCTCAATTAGGATCCACGAAATATAAATGTGTTATTAAGTGCGTCTCCCGTGACAAACATCTGACCTAATCCCTGGAGCACTGCTCCGTGGATCTAACCTGCAGCTTCAGGCTCCTGATCCGCACTGCCTGCTTCCTCTCCCAGCAGGCAATAGTCCTTCCTCCCAGGAGAATCCTGCAGCCTCACTGGTTCCCTGGTATCAGGTGGTGTCACTGCCCCTGAGCATCATGGGGATTGTAGTCCCGCCTACAGCCTTGTACATAGGGACCCTTGTGCTCTCTCTATAATGGCCGCCACTCCGCACTCACGCTGTCCCTATCCCTCTAATGGCCGCCGCAAGGTTCCCCTTGCCTGCCTGTCTCGCAAAGACGCCGTACTCGCGCTCGCCGCTACTGCGCATGCGCAACTCTGTGAAGTGCGCGCGCACAGCCAACATGGTGGCCCTCCGCCGCGGAGATCACCGCCGACTCCGCCGCCCCTCCGGCACACACGGAGACCGAGGGGGTACCTGGCTACACCCATTTATATGCTCACGGATATGCACTTTAAGGGGTCTTATGGTTTTCCCAATATATAATAATTGGCACGGGCAATTGATAGCATATACAACAAAGGTTGTTAAACAGTTGACAAATTGATTCACAACATAATCATTCCCACTTTTGCTGTCATGAATCACTTTATCTTTGCTCATATGTTTACAAACCACACACCTGCCACATGTGTAGTTTCCAATAGGTTTGACAAGAAAATTGCCACTCATGGATGCATTTTTGTTAGCCTTTTTAAGAGCACTAGGTGCCAAACGGTTCTTAATATTCTTGGCTTTCCTAAAGGCTAATTTAGGCTTAGAGGGTAATGTATCCTTTAGAATGGGATCCATTCTAAGGATACCCCAATGTCTATTGAGGATCCCTCTTATCTTAGTTTCTTGTTTACAAAAGCCTGTCACAAATATTGGTGTATCACTATAGACACTTTTCTTGTGCACCAATTTTTTGGATTTCGGAATAAGCAGTTATTTTCTAGAGAGTTCTCTACTTTTCTTAATAGATTTATTTATAAGTTTCTCATCATATCCCTTATCAATGAATCTAGTGGCCAAACCTTGGGTTTGCATATCAAAATCAGTAATTAGTGAACAATTCCTACGGACACGCAGCATCTGGCCATATGGAATATTATCTAGCCAAAAGCTAGAGTGGTTACTGTTGCGGTCCAAGTGGGAATTGACATCCACTGTTTTGAAAAATGTTTTAGTAGTGATGTTATTGTCCTGAATGGTCATTTTGAGGTCCAAGAAATTAATTTCTTTATTACTATTTTCCCCACTGAAAACAAGATTCCTATCATTAGTATTAATTCACTTAATGAATGAATCTGAGTCATCCTGAGTGCCTGACCAAATGATTAGAATATCATCTATGTATCGCCGGTAGTATTTTAGATATTCCCCATACGCGTTGTTGTTCCAAATAGCATCAAGTTCCCATTTCCCCAAGAACAGGCCAGCATAATTGGGAGCAAAGTGTGTCCCCATGGCCGTCCCAGTGGTCTGGAGATAGAAGTGCCCTTCAAAAGAAAAATAATTGTGATGAAGTTTGAAATGAACACTATCTATGATAAATTGCTGTTGTGAATTGGATAAAGAATTGTCAGTGTGCATAAAATAAGTGATTGCTTCTAAACCTTGTGTATGACATATACAAGTATAAAGAGAAGCTACGTCTAGGGTAACCCAAATAAAGTGCTCTTCCCATATAATATCTTCTAAAGAGTTGAGTACATCCGTGCTATCACGTAAAAAAGAGGGTAGTGCTGCAGTGAGGGGTGCTAAAAAATAATCAACATATTGTGATAAGTTCGCTGTGATAGAATCAATCCCAGACACAATGGGACGGCCAGTGGGATCCTCAAGTGTCTTCTGTATCTTGGGAATGTGATACAAAATGGGAACTCTTGGAAATGCTTTATACATATAGGAGAATTCTTTACCGGACAGTACCCCTAAATGAAGTGCTTTACTCAGGAAATCTTTGATAATGGACTGATATTTCAGTGTGGGATCACCTATTAACCGTTCATAGGAGGCACTATCGGGAAGAAGACGATATGCCTCTCTAGTGTAGTCATCCCTATTTTGCAGGACAGTACCACCACCCTTATCCGAATGCCGTCCGCAACCTGTATCCTACCCGAAATGCACGGAGATCAACTGACTAGCGTACACGGGAGCTCCCGCGACTCGCCGATGGTGACGTCAGCGGCAGGTGTCTCTTCTCCGGCGTCGGGCGGCTACGGTGGCTGAACAGGCACACACAACACTAAGCTCCTCCTCCCTACGCGTTTCGTGACGGAACGTCACTTCCTCAGGGGATGGTGGAGCTTAGTAAGAACATTACTTATATACGTGTATAATGAAGGTACTTCCCACAAGGGGGCGGATATGTTGAAGTGACTGACAGGCTGTGTTGTAGACATATATAGCAGCAATCTGAAAACAGATCGCTGATGGGGTCAATTATGTCTTACAACACATGACTGTAAATACACAAAACATTACATGGAATTTATGCTAAAAACATAATCAAGCATAATAAAAATACAGATAAAAATAGAGATATAATGCATTAAAACATAAAATGTCATACATGCAATGAATGGAATTGTAGGATCCATAATGATAATTTATGGATCTTTTAAAAATGCTGCTAGGTCAAATTCGATATTAAGTCCTAGGGGGATAAGGTTTTTAACACATAAATCCAGTAACTTTCACGTCTGGACACCGTGTTTAACCTATCACCCCCACGCCAATTAGTTTTTGGATTATCGATGCCCATGCAGATGAGGCCGTCTGGATTTTGGTTATGTTTCAATTTAAAATGGTTAGAGACACTATGTGTCTCTAGATCTCTCTTGATGTTATACACATGTTCAGCGAAACATCGCTTTAGAGGTCTCCCAGTCCAGCCAACGTATTGTAATCCGCATGGACATTGTAGAAGATAAACGCAAAAATTAGTCTTACAGTTAATAAATGTTTCAATATCGAAACTGATGCCAGTTACATTGGATTTAAAATGTTTAGTTTTTTTTTACTATATCTACACCCAATACAATTGTGACAGGTGTAATAACCTTTGAGGTCATTAAGCCAAGTGACATGGCGGTCCCGAAGATTATCAATGGGACAACTTGGGGACAGTGTGGACTTTAAATTCCTAGCTCGTCTGTAGACTATTTTAGGTCTATTAGGGAGACAAGTTTTTAAAATTGGATCTCTTTGAAGAATGCCCCAATGCTTCCTGAACATATGAGATATGACGGGGGCTAGACCACTATATTGAGTTATGAACATAGGAAATTGTCCCTGATCTTTCGGGCATGATTTAATTACTGCCTCCTTAGAGACAATGGTGGCGCCATCAATATTATCTACTTCAGAAATTGCTAGGTCTAGATCTCTCCTTTTATAGCCTCGCTCTAAAAATGTATCTTTGAGATCATTCACTTATTGTTTGTATATTAAATTATTGGAACAATTCCTTTTGATTCGCAGGGCTTGACCCTTAGGAATATTCTTAAGCCACTTAGGGTGGTGATGGCTAGATGCCAATAAATATGTATTGGCATCTACTTCTTTGTGGTAAGTCTTGGTCTGTATGGCATTATTTTCTATATAGAGGGAGAGATCAAGGAAGTTAATACTAGTTCTATTATGATTGAAGGTAAATCTCAAATTGAGAATATTGTCATTAAGATAGTTCTGAAATTGTTCAAGTTCAGCAAATGACCCCCTCCAGACACACAGCACATCATCAATATATCTTTTCCAGAGCACCAGGTTTGCACCGAATGGGTTGGTGGTCCAAATATAGTCCTCCTCCCAAACGGACAGGAATAGATTTGCATAACTGGGTGCAAACCTGGTTCCCATAGCAGTGCTGCATGTCTGGAGGTAAAAGTCATGGTCATAGCTGAAATAGTTGTGGGTTAAGATGAATTTAATTTCATCTATAATGAACAATCTCAATTTATCATCTATATTAACATCTTTTTCAAGGACTCTCCTAATGGCATCAAATCCCATCTCATGATCTATGATGGTATATAATGAGACTACATTAAACGTAACCCAACACAGTTCGTCCGTCCAGACAAGATCCTGTATTGTGGTTAACACACGTGAGGTGTCTCTTAGATATGAGGAGAACTGAATGACATACTTTTGAAGGAGATGGTCCAAGAACTGAGAAAGATTTGAAGTGAGGGAACGGATCCCAGATATTATAGGTCAACCTATAATACAATCTGTGTGAGATTCTTTTGGATCTTGGGGATGAAATAGAATACCGGAATCCTGGGTTGCACAATTGTCAGAAATTCCAGTTCCCGTTTGGTAATAATTTCATCCCGAAGACCCTGATCCAAGAATGCCAACAATTCATTTTTAAAGGGGATTGTTGGATTTGCTTCCAATTTCAGATAAGTGGTATTTGTCACGGTAACTTGTGACAGGGTATAATATACACCAAATATCTGGGTTGAATTGAACACGACTTAGATATAATAAATATAGTTTATTCCTTAAAGAAGGAGAACACACAAGATGATACAAATAACAGACAAGAAATGGACACTTACTTAAGGGTTGGACAATGAAGCAATCAGGTACAGGATTGGCAATTTATTCAGCAATACAGGCTCAAATGAAGACATCACGAAAAGACACGAAAGACACTGGATATAGGGCTTACACTCGTTTATATGGAGTTCCAGCCCCATCCCCTAACACTGGGCGCCTAAAAGTCTACCAGACTTGTATCTGGTCAGGAAACCCTTTTGTCTGTAGGTGTGAATTATGGCTCTTACAGACCACTCAGGCTCTGCGTTTCTCCGCCCTATTGTACACAATCAGAGTGGTCAAGTCTTTGATCAGGGGGGCTGTTGTAGACAAAGTGTCGCCCTCCTGAACATTAACATAAAGCAGAGCCAGTAACTTTCCCGGGCTTTTATACCAGCCTTCCAAAACAGTATATTCTTTAATATCTACACATATTAAAATAATCTGTTCGTCTGGGCCGAGCGGGCCAAAACTTGCCAGACCCTCATGCCGGAGGGGACTCTCCATGGTGGCCAAGTTTCAACTTGCTGCGGCCCACCGGACCGGAGTTACACAAACACAGTTTAAAAGCACATTACAAAAGTGGCTTTTTTCTGCCATGCAAGTCAATGGCAGAAACCTAAACTTTACCATTACCCTGACTCCGTTCTGTTGCCCCGAGAGGGTCGCTATTTGCCATGCAATCCTGCCGGAACTAGGACTACGTGGTAACTGAATCTCCGCCCTCTAGGTTGAACAGAACCGGAGTTATGGGTTCCAGGTTTCTGCTCATTCTGACTTAGCCTTTTTTTCACGCGGCTTCCCTCCATTAAAATCAATAGGGCCGGCGCCTCCATAGGAATGGGCCGGCACCGCCATAGTATTCAATGGGATCTCCGCTACCATTGAAGCTAATGGGACACCCACACTTTTTAACAGTTAACCCTACTCCGTTCGGTTGAGGGGAGAGGGCTGGAAATTGCCATGCAGTTATGCCGGAGCAGTGACTACATCCTTGCCAAATCCCAACCCTCGAGTCCCCACGGAACCGGAGTTATGGGTTTTCAGTTTACCCTGTTTCACACTTAGTGTTTGAAAGCCACGCGGCTTTCTCCGCCATTACGGTCAATGGTAGGACCCTCCTGGCCAGCGCGACCCTTTCTCGCCGCCATTACTTGTCGGACCCTGTTGGGGTCAAGTGAGGGGGTTCCTAACATCTAGGGGCAAAAGGAATTTTATTTCTGGGTGCCCTAGAACAAAATTTCCAACGTCAATTGGCCGTGAACTTAACCGAGGCCCTAGTTCCCACGCCAATTGCGCGATCAAAGCTCTTTTGTGACAATGTTTCCGCTCTTGCGGTTTTGCGGTCTGGCTGGCTGCCAGCTCGTCTCCAGAGGTCGGCTTCCAGGAATCCCCATTGAAATGCATTACTCCATTCACTTTCAATGGGGAACCGCCGCTCCTCCTCTCGAGCGCCACCTGCAGGTCTTCTACGGAAACGGGCCCAAATTGCCGGAATCTGGTCTGTTATTTGTATCATCCTGTGTGTTCTCCTTCTTTAAGGAATAAACCTCTGATTATGCGTTTTCCTCTCTTGGTATAACTGGGAGATCTTGCTGCCTTGTATCTCTCATTGCGTACACAAGACTCGCGTTTCAGGAGCAGGCAGAGTTCAGAGTTCCTGTTTCATCAATTAAAAATAAAAAGGCTTTACCATGTCTCCTTGTGTACAGCCAGGCATATCATACGCTGCTCTCTGGTTACTTACCAGGCATATCATACGCTGCTCTCTGGTTACTTACCAGGCATATCATACGCTGCTCTCCGGTTACCCGGCATTGCTGTGTCAAATATGCACATGCTAAAGCCCATGTCAATTATGTTAAATGTGAGAAATAGATGTCATTGTCATTTATTGAAGCCTACTAACATACATATATATATATATATCTCAAAAAAAGTCACTGCCATTAGTACACTTTGCCCCTCTGTGGCACTGTCCCTTTTCAATTGCTCTGAACATTATTTGTCTCAGTAATAGCAGGAGAGGAGTGCTGGAGAAGGGTGAGGCAAGGGAGGTCTTTTTAAGCCCACAGCAGGAGACTGCAGATGTGATCCAACATGTTTTGGCTGAGTAGGTCCTTGTAAGAAGAGCAGGTCAATCAGATCTATTGAGCCATAAAGCCAACATTTCAGCGGTGGGAACGACCTTTATCAACAGCTAAATAACAGCACAAAAAACTGGGCCTATATACCCCAAGTGCTACTTCCGTCACCCCGTGCCATGCTCCCACCGAACCTCTGTGATGTCACCGTGTCATACGCAGTCAGCGTTGGCCAACGCAATTACATCATGGCCAGGCTAAAATGTAAATAAACTCCCCCGGTGTAAAGATCTGGGGCAAAGTGTGAAACTCTACCTAACAGTGTATATAGTTCTCATACATGTGTGGGGTAATTCCAGAGTCCCTGCCCGGCTTCCTAGTGTAGTTACATCAGTGTGGTGTATATATGGCTATTCCACATGGGTTACCTTTCACTTTACCTGCTCAGAGTTCATAGGGCCTCCGGCCGACCATTGTTTGACCTTACCCCATAGTCCAGTCACCGTATGTGTCATACCAACATCAGGGCACCAGCCCGCAGCCAATCCACGCTGTCCTGGTACGTCCTTAGCAGGGGTCATTTCAGACTCAGTGGTGGTGTAGGCGGACGCTCACAGAGGTATGCAAGGGAGACTGATTATAGTGAAATTAAATAAGCCTTTTATTGCGCCTTTTCCTTAACATCAGGAAACCATCCAAACAAGGGGTAAACAAAGCTTCTATTCACTTGGGAGTATTTCTAGTGAAATACTATGCAGTTCACAACTCCCTTAGATAAGCATGTCTCCCAGCCCCAAACATATTGCATGAAATAAGCAGATATAAGAAGTCTCATAAATGAAAGTCTTCTCTGTTCCTTGTGGTTTGGAGGGAAAATCTTCTCTGTCCCTGGTTCAGGTCACTTTTCCTCAGGGTGTGTCAGCGTTCAGGTTTAGAAGTTTCCCCTGTGTCTTGAAGGCAGCTCTGCTGTTTCTTCTGGCAGGGCTCAAGACAAGTTGTGAGAGTCAAGGACAATCCCTGCTCTGTCTCCAAGTTCAGCTCAGGTTTGAGCTAAGGAGTCTCACTTCCTGTCTCAAAAGACAGGCTTTTCTAAGCAATCTAATCAGGCAGGTGGTGTTTGTTAATTGACTACCAGCCGTTAACCACCACACTGCTGGATTAGAGGCACATTACTTGAACAGGGATAACTCCCCTGTTACAGGTGGCCAAGTGAATACTGACATCTAGCAACACGGCGGCCACCGGGCATCGACCCAAAGATTTAGAAGAGAGCCTTCCATTGTTGGAATCACTGGAGGCCACACAACCTCCCATAGCATCAGAGCAAACAGCATAAACTGGCTCCGCCACTCGTGGAACCTCATGTGTATCCATGGCCAAGTCCTGTACAGTGTTGCCCTCTGGCGGTCCCGCCAGAACACTATCTAGCGACATCTCAGCAACCGTTGGGATAGGTACGGCATCGCTCCTCACTTCTGAGTAGAACTCACGGGTTCCATCTGCCGACCCTGGTCGACTGGTATAAGGAGGATGTGCTTTGGATTCTGCAGGAATCTTAGGGACTGATTCATCGGTCTAACTCGGGTCCCCATACCCTCGGGCAGAGTTTATCAGTGACTCCATCATTTGATGTACATGCGGCCGCACTCTGCACACTTGGTGTCGCTTGATAGGGCTCCTCCTGAACATCGATGTCCAAAGCAAGCAGCTTGTAGGAACTCTGTGCTTCCTACAGTAATGACAAAACCCCACTGGGGATGTCAAAGTGCACTAGTTGTGGAGTACAGGTGGCAGTCGCCATTTCACCTAATCCACCGTGAAATAGTTCAGCACTCACATACTTCGTGCAATTAGGTAACGGGCTCCGCACATCGTAGCTACTATATGCTCTGTTTGGGAAACTCCGTCCCTCTTTATCTGGTTCAGGAAATACTGTCCCTCTTATGTCATCATTTCAACCCCTTTGGCTCTGCAGTAGGCTAGTCCCGATGAGTGCGCACACCGCCATTTTAAGTGTATTCTTCCGTGTTCAGGATTGATGCAATTTCAGCTTTTTTGTTTGGGGAAAGCTTTGCAATACATACTGTAGCCCACATAAAACAAACTCTTTGCCTTAAAAGTTCCAAAATGGGCAAAACTTAAACATTCTCCCTTCCTCTGCCTCTTCCTTGCCGAGCCCCACGTTGGTGCCAAATAGAACCCTCCCTGCCCAGCTTCCTATGGACGTTACGTCGGTGTGGTGTATGTAGTGCTACTCTGCATGGTTTACCTTGACTCAGGGTGCTGGCATTCGGGCGGCTGGGTGATGGCATAGCAAGGATGTGAAATAATGGGTGCCAGAAACTTTTATAGTACAACCGTCACTTATTCGTGTCCCTAACTGAGGGACCTCTCATACACATTTTAACCCGTTGTACAGAGGTTTATACGAAGATACACAAATACTTCTCCTCCATCGGTGCCCACTCCTCACACTTAGTAAAGGAACACGATAAATACCTTCATCTGTGATAAGACCCGGGTCCCCGTCCTTATGGTTGTGGAACCTCTTTCCTCAATATGTTGCTAATGCTCTGCCCATTGGGGATCCTAGCGGGTCCTGTTTATGTAACCCAATACCTTTAACCACGATGGATACTGCCACTTCCACTTCAGCCAGAGAGGAATGTATATGCAGGTCCGCGGTTAGAGCCGATCCGCCGGCCTTCGAGACGCCTCGTTACTGAGGCCCCTCTGTCGCATGATGTTTAATATTTAGCCCTTAGGCTGTGCTTACAGGTCTGGCGACGCGACCGATGACATCACCCGTCGCCACCCGCAAAAGTTATAATTTCACTTTCAGCTACGTCGCTAGCGACGGGGTCATTCATTGGTTTGCAGACAGTCACATGTGGCGACTGTCTCTAACAAAATCAAATTTAACCCACTTCCAATTGTTATGTAGCGCCGTCGCCGTCGCGGACACTATAAGCGCAGCCTTATACTGGATTCCCTTAGTCTTCTCTAGGGATCCTAACTGACAAGCTTACTGTCCCTGTCTAGAACATAACAAAGTAGGGTTACTACTATCCCCGAGGCTCCTCTCTTCATATCCTCCTGGAACCTAACCTTCCAGAACTGTCCTCCATAAATATCCCTGCGTGATATCTGAATCCCCAAGGCGACCCAGGGTGAGCCTACCCTAACA
This sequence comes from Ascaphus truei, assembly GCF_040206685.1. Taxonomy (NCBI): domain Eukaryota; kingdom Metazoa; phylum Chordata; class Amphibia; order Anura; family Ascaphidae; genus Ascaphus; species Ascaphus truei. Next base: position 69,264 of record NW_027454131.1, on the reverse strand, counting down.
CTGCCAGCAACCCTTTAGGAGGGGGGTTAGACAAATAATACGGATCAAACAGGGTTCTAAATAGAATACCGTGTGTGTGTGTATGTGTGTATGTGTACACACACACACAGCAATTTTTTTTGCTTGGCTGTGAGTAGGTTCCAGCTATTACCAGTGCTAGTGCAAGAGGGTCAGGGGCCCTCCACCACCGGGGGCCCTCCACCACCAGGGGCCCTCCACCACCGGGGGCCCTCCACCACCGGGGGCCCTCCACCACCAGGGGTCAGTTGTTTAAAATGCACAAACGTGTCAGATAACGAGGGAAAGCTCTTTGACCACCAGATTTAAAAGACTTGATTAACCCCTTCACTGTCACATGGGCCTGCATTACACGTAAAAATTCACTCTGGTTTTTAAGGGGTTAAGATTCTAATTGGCCCCCCTCCCAACTTCCTGAATGTGGGACCCTTACGAGTACAGATCATATCATGTCGTATTCATGCATTCGGGAAACAAGAATAAACTGGCGACTTACAAATTAAATGGGGATAATTTGGGGGAATTCTTGATGGAGAAGGATTTAGGAGTGCTTGTAGACTGCAGGCTTAGCAATAGTGCCCAATGTCATGCAGTAGCTGCAAAGGCAAACAAGATCTTATCCTGCATCAAACGGGCAATGGATGGAAGGGAAGTAAACATAATTATGCCCCTTTATAAAGCATTAGTAAGAACACACCTTGAATATGGAGTACAAAAAGTTTTAATTGTTTTTATTCTCTTCGCCGTTACTTTATTTCTTTGTTAAAAAATAATATCATTTTTACCTCTGATGGGTGTTATTCGGTGCAGCAAAAAGGGACTCTTTCTCCCTAGTTAATACATCATCCAGAGAGTAATTCGATTGCCAATTCTTGGAGTCAGGAAGGAATTAATTTTTCCCCTTAATGGGGTTTTTTGTTTGCCTTCCTCTGGATCAATAAGTAAGTATAGATATAGGATAAAGTATCTGTTGTCTAAATTTAGCATAGGTTGAACTTGATGAACGTATGTCTTTTTTCAACCTCATCTACTATGTAACTACGTAACTACTATGTAACTGAAACTATGTAACTATGTGTAACTATTACATGTATGTAATAATTCTCTCTCTCTCTCTCTTCCCTTATTTCTCCTTGCCATCTCTCTCCTCTCTCTCCTCTCTCTCCTCTTTCTCTCTCTCTCCTCCCCTCTTTCTCTCTCTCTCTCTCTCTCTTTCTCTCTCTCTCCTCCCCTCTTTCTCCTTGCCATCTCCCTCCTTTCCTTCCCTTCACTCTCTCCCCTCTTCCACCCCTCCTTTCCTTTGCTCTCTCCTCCCTCAGACACTCACATCTGTGAGAACTCGAACCCCTGCCAGAATGAGGCGGTGTGTGTGGACGACCCTGAGGGGGAATACTCCTGCATCTGCCCTGACGGCTTCCACGGCAGGAACTGCGAGCATAAGAGGGGGCCGTGTGAGACCTCGGGGTAAGAGAGGGCGACAGGAGAGAGAGGGGGCCATGCAAGACCTCGGGTAAGAAAGGAGAGAGAGGAGAGAGGGGGAGCTTGCGAGACCTCGGGGTAAGAGAGAGCGAGAAGAGAGAGAGAGGGAGCTTGCGAGACCTCGGGGTAAGAGAGAGCGAGAAGAGAGAGAGAGGGAGCTTGCGAGACCTCGGGGTAAGAGAGAGCGAGAAGAGAGAGAGATGGAGCTTGCGAGACCTCGGGTAAGAAAGGAGAGAGAGGAGAGAGGGGGAGCTTGCGAGACCTCGGGTTAAGAGAGAGTGAGAAGAGAGAGAGATGGAGCTTGCGAGACTTCGGGGTAAGAGAGGGCGAGAGGAGAGAGAGGGGGCCATGTGAGACCTCGGGGTAAGAAAGGAGAGAGAGGAGAGAGGGAAAGCTTGCGAGACCTCGGGGTAAGAGAGAGCGAGAGGCGAGAGAGGGAGAGCTTGTGAGACCTCGGGGTGAGAGGAGAGAGGAGGAGGGCTGTGAGGAGGATAGGTGAGGGCTGTGAGGAGGAGAGGGGGACTGCAGTGAGGAGGAGAGGGTGAGGGCTGTGAGGAGGAGAGGTGAGGGCTGTGAAGAGGAGAGGTGAGGGCTGTGAGGAGGAGAGGTGAGGAGAAGAGGTGAGGGCTGTGAGGAGGAGAGGTGAGGAGGAGAGGTGAGGAGGAGAGGCGAGGGCTGTGAGGAGGAGAGGTGAGGAAAAGAGGCGAGGGCTGTGAGGAGGAGGTGAGGAGAAGAGGTGAGGGCTGTGAGGAGGAGGTGAGGAGAAGAGGGTGAGGGCTGTGAGGAGGAGGTGAGGAGAAGAGGTGAGGGCTGTGAGGAGGAGGTGAGGAGAAGAGGTGAGGGCTGTGAGGAGGAGCTGAGGAGAAAAGGGTGAGGGCTGTGAGGGGGAGGTGAGGAGAAGAGGTTGAGGGCTGTGAGGGGGAGGTGAAGGCTGTGAGGTGAGGGCTGTGAGGAGGAGGTGAGGAGGAGAGGTTGAGGGCTGTGAGGGGGAGGTGAGGAGAAGAGGGTGAGGGCTGTGAGGTGAGGGCTGTCAGGAGGAGGTGAGGAGGGGGTGAGGGCTGTGAAGAGGAGAAGAGGTGAGGGCTGTGAGGAGGAGGTGAGGAGAAGAGGTGAGGGCTGTGAGGAGGAGGTGAGGAGGGGGTGAGGGCTGTGAGGAGGAGGTGAGGAGAAGAGGTGAGGGCTGTGAGGAGGAGGTGAGGAGAAGAGGGTGAGGGCTGTCAGGAGGAGGTGAGGAGGGGGTGAGGGCTGTGAGGAGGAGGTGAGGAGAAGAGGTGAGGGCTGTGAGGAGGAGGTGAGGAGGAGGTGAGGAGGAGGTGAGGGCTGTGAGGAGAAGGTGAGGAGAAGAGGCGAGGGCTGTGAGGAGGAGGTGAGGAGAAGAGGTGAGGTCTGTGAGGAGGAGGTGAGGAGGAGGTTAGGGCTGTGAGGAGGAGAGGTGAGGAGAAGAGGTGAGGGCTGTGAGGAGAAGAGGTGAGGGCTGTGAGGAGGAGATGAGGAGAAGAGGCGAGGGCTGTGAGGAGGAGGTGAGGAGAAGAGGTGAGGGCTGTGAGGAGGAGGTGAGGAGAAGAGGTGAGGGCTGTGAGGAGGAGGTGAGGAGAAGAGGTGAGGGTTTTGAGGAGGTGAGGAGAAGAGGTGAGGGCTGTGAGGGCTGTGAGGAGGAGGTGAGGGCTGTGAGGAGGAGGTGAGGAGAAGAGGTGAGGGCTGTGAGTAGGAGGTGAGGAGAAGAGGTGAGGGCTGTGAGGAGGAGGTGAGAAGAGGTGAGGGCTGTGAGGAGGAGGTGAGGAGAAGAGGTGAGGGCTGTGAGGAGGAGGTGAGAAGAGGTGAGGGCTGTGAGGAGGAGGTGAGGAGAAGAGGTGAGGGCTTTGAGGAGGTGAGGAGAAGAGGTGAGGGCTGTGAGGAGGAGGTGAGGAGAAGAGGTGAGGGCTGTGAGGAGGAGGTGAGGAGGAGGTGAGGAGAAGAAGTGAGGGCTGTGAGGAGAAGGTGAGGAGAAGAGGTGAGGGCTGTGAGGAGGAGGCTAGGAGAAGAGGTGAGGGCTGTGAGGAGGAGGTGAGGAGAAGAGGTGAGGGCTTTGAGGAGGTGAGGAGAAGAGGTGAGGGCTGTGAGGAGGAGGTGAGGAGAAGAGGTTAGGGCTGTTAGGAGGAGGTGAGGAGAAGAGATGAGGGCTGTGAGGAGGAGGTGAGGAGAAGAGGTGAGGGCTGTGAGGAGGTGAGGAGGAGGTGAGGGCTGTGAGGAGGAGAGGTGAGGAGAAGAGGGTGACTGCAGTGAGGAGGAGAGGGCGAGGGCTGTGAGGAGGAGAGGTGAGGAGAAGAGGTGAGGGCTGTGAGGAGGAGGTGAGGAGAAGAGGTGAGGGCTGTGAGGAGGAGGTGAGGAGAAGAGGCGAGGGCTGTGAGGAGGAGGTGAGGAGAAGAGGTGAGGGCTGTGAGGAGGAGGTGAGGAGAATAGGTGAGGGCTGTGAGGAGGAGGTGAGGAGAAGAGGTGAGGGTTTTGAGGAGGTGAGGAGAAGAGGTGAGGGCTGTGAGGAGGAGGGGAGGAGAAGAGGTGAGGGCTGTGAGGAGGAGGTGAGGGCTGTGAGGAGGAGGTGAGGAGAAGAGGTGAGGGCTGTGAGGAGGAGGTGAGAAGAGGTGAGGGCTGTGAGGAGGAGGTGAGGAGAAGAGGTGAGGGCTGTGAGGAGGAGGTGAGAAGAGGTGAGGGCTGTGAGGAGGAGGTGAGGAGAAGAGGTGAGGGCTTTGAGGAGGTGAGGAGAAGAGGTGAGGGCTGTGAGGAGGAGGTGAGGAGAAGAGGTGAGGGCTGTGAGGAGGAGGTGAGGAGGAGGTGAGGAGAAGAGGTGAGGGCTGTGAGGAGAAGGTGAGGAGAAGAGGTGAGGGCTGTGAGGAGGAGGCTAGGAGAAGAGGTGAGGGCTGTGAGGAGGAGGTGAGGAGAAGAGGTGAGGGCTTTGAGGAGGTGAGGAGAAGAGGTGAGGGCTGTGAGGAGGAGGTGAGGAGAAGAGGTGAGGGCTGTGAGGAGGAGGTGAGGAGAAGAGGTGAGGGCTGTGAGGAGGAGGTGAGGAGAAGAGGTGAGGGCTGTGAGGAGGAGGTGAGGAGGAGGTGAGGGCTGTGAGGAGGAGGTGAGGAGAAGAGGTGAGGGCTGTGAGGAGGAGGTGAGGAGAAGAGGTGAGGGCTGTGAGGAGGAGGTGAGGAGAAGAGGTGAGGGCTGTGAGGAGGAGGGGAGGAGAAGAGGCGAGGGCTGTGAGGAGGAGGTGAGGAGAAGAGGTGAGGGCTGTGAGGAGGAGGTGAGGAGAAGAGGTGAGGGCTGTGAGGAAGTGAGGGCTGTGAGGAGGAGGTGAGGAGAAGAGGTGAGGGCTCTGAGGAAGTGAGGGCTGTGAGGAGGAGGTGAGGAGAAGAGGTGAGGGCTCTGAGGAAGAGGTGAGGAGAAGAGGTGAGGGCTGTGAGGAAGTGAGGGCTGTGAGGAGGAGGTGAGGAGAAGAGGTGAGGGCTCTGAGGAAGAGGTGAGGAGAAGAGGTGAGGGCTGTGAGGAAGTGAGGGCTGTGAGGAGGAGGTGAGGAGAAGAGGTGAGGGCTGTGAGGAGGAGGGGAGGAGAAGAGGTGAGGGCTGTGAGGAGGAGGTGAGGAGAAGAGGTGAGGGCTGTGAGGAGGAGGGGAGGAGAAGAGGTGAGGGCTGTGAGGAGGAGGTGAGGGCTGTGAGGAGGAGGTGAGGAGAAGAGGTGAGGGCTGTGAGGAGGAGGTGAGAAGAGGTGAGGGCTGTGAGGAGGAGGTGAGGAGAAGAGGTGAGGGCTGTGAGGAGGAGGTGAGAAGAGGTGAGGGCTGTGAGGAGGAGGTGAGGGCTTTGAGGAGGTGAGGAGAAGAGGTGAGGGCTGTGAGGAGGAGGTGAGGAGAATAGGTGAGGGCTGTGAGGAGGAGGTGAGGAGGAGGTGAGGAGAAGAGGTGAGGGCTGTGAGGAGAAGGTGATGAGAAGAGGTGAGGGCTGTGAGGAGGAGGCTAGGAGAAGAGGTGAGGGCTGTGAGGAGGAGGTGAGGAGAAGAGGTGAGGGCTTTGAGGAGGTGAGGAGAAGAGGTGAGGGCTGTGAGGAGGAGGTGAGGAGAAGAGGTGAGGGCTGTGAGGAGGAGGTGAGGAGAAGAGGTGAGGGCTGTGAGGAGGAGGTGAGGAGAAGAGGTGAGAGCTGTGAGGAGGAGGTGAGGAGAAGAGGTGAGGGCTGTGAGGAGGAGGTGAGGAGGAGGTGAGGGCTGTGAGGAGGAGGTGAGGAGAAGAGGTGAGGGCTGTGAGGAGGAGGTGAGGAGAAGAGGTGAGGGCTGTGAGGAGGAGGGGAGGAGAAGAGGCGAGGGCTGTGAGGAGGAGGTGAGGAGAAGAGGTGAGGGCTGTGAGGAAGAGGTGAGGAGAAGAGGTGAGGGCTGTGAGGAAGTGAGGGCTGTGAGGAGGAGGTGAGGAGAAGAGGTGAGGGCTCTGAGGAAGTGAGGGCTGTGAGGAGGAGGTGAGGAGAAGAGGTGAGGGCTCTGAGGAAGAGGTGAGGAGAAGAGGTGAGGGCTGTGAGGAAGTGAGGGCTGTGAGGAGGAGGTGAGGAGAAGAGGTGAGGGCTCTGAGGAAGAGGTGAGGAGAAGAGGTGAGGGCTGTGAGGAAGTGAGGGCTGTGAGGAGGAGGTGAGGAGAAGAGGTGAGGGCTCTGAGAAAGAGGTGAGGAGAAGAGGTGAGGGCTGTGAGGAGGAGGGGAGGAGAAGAGGTGAGGGCTGTGAGGAGGAGGTGAGGAGAAGAGGTGAGGGCTGTGAGGAGGAGGGGAGGAGAAGAGGTGAGGGCTGTGAGGAGGAGGTGAGGGCTGTGAGGAGGAGGTGAGGAGGGGTTGGGGCTGTGAGGAGGAGGTGAGGAGGGGTTGGGGCTGTGAGGAGGAGGTGAGGAGGGGTTGGGGCTGTGAGGAGGAGGTGAGGAGGGGTTGGGGCTGTGAGGAGGAGGTGAGGAGGGGTTGGGGCTGTGAGGAGGAGGTGAGGAGGGGTTGGGGCTGTGAGGAGGAGGTGAGGAGGGGTTGGGGCTGTGAGGAGGAGGTGAGGAGGGGTTGGGGCTGTGAGGAGGAGGTGAGGAGGGGTTGGGGCTGTGAGGAGGAGGTGAGGAGGGGTTCGGGCTGTGAGGAAGACGTGCATGTACGGTCAGTGCCGCGTGGGCATATTAATAACCATGGGTGCTCCCTAGGTGGACAGCACGGATCCCACACGTGTCTCTGACCCCTCTCTCCCCCGCAGCTTTCCTTGTCTGAATGGCGGCACATGCCAAGACGAGAGTGGATACGCCGACACCTTCACGTGCCGCTGCTTGGCCGGCTACATCGGCGAGCTGTGCCAGATGGACGTAGATGACTGCCTGATGCGGCCGTGCGCCAACGGAGCAACGTGCCACGACGGGGTCAACCGCTTCTCCTGCGAGTGCCCCCCCGGCTTCCAGGGCCGGTTCTGCACGGTCAACATTGACGACTGCAGAGGGCTGCGCTGCCATAACGGGGGGCGCTGCTACGACCGCGTGGGGGACTTTGAGTGCTACTGCGCTGAGGGGTTCACCGGGAAAACCTGCGAGGTTCCTGTCCCCAAACCAACGTGGGACTATGACCAGGAGACATCAGCCAGGAGTCCGCACGCAGCTGGCAAGGTCACCACGCGGGCATATGCCCGGGTCACCCAGCCCCAGCTAGTCAGGACTGCAGGCACTGGCAGGTGGAGTCCAGTGCCCAGTGGCACGCCTGGCACGGGCCACTTCAAAATCTCCGTGAAGGAGGTGGTGACACAGAGGGAGCCTGGTCTGAGTGAGCAGCAGCTGGTCATAGTGATGGTCTTAGGGGCACTGACTGGCATAGTGGTTCTCCTCACCATGGCAATGGTCCTCTGGTACAGAAGCAGAGGGGAACGGCAGGCGCGCTGCTGCTGTTACCCCTCACAGGGCTCGAAGGCGCTTTACAGCGAGTGCCAGGACGCTGTGCCGGAGCAAAGGAAAACCACAGAGCTGTGAGGTCCCACTGGGGCGCGTCCCAAACTCAGACTGAGCTCTGAATACAGAGGTGTGACCACCGCTCCGTGCTATGGTCCGTGAGGGTGGCTCACATATACACGTTCACCCTTTGCTGTGGTATCTGGCTGCTTGTCACGGCAGTAATAAAATACAGCAGATAAAGGAGAATATTCTCCCCAAGGACACGGCCGTTTGTCTATTTTGATGCTTCACTCCGGGCCATTGTACCCAAAATTCTTTGTTAATATCAGGAGAGCGGCGAGGAGGAGAGCGGCGAGGAGGAGAGCGGCGAGGATCTCAGCGGCGAGGAGGAGAGCGGCGAGGATCTCATCAGGAACTTGACACTGGGATATCGTATCCGGTCAATGTGTGTAACTTATACAACCCTGGGACCACATGACCCATCCTGATCTGTGCGCTGCTGCGGAATCCTTGTTGGGGGTGGCTGGGCGGGTGTCCTGTATCTCACTTCCTGTCTGGGATTGCACTGACCGTCACGGTGATGCACACCGTTGTCACATGACTACGCGGAGAGATCGGCGCCATGGCTGCTCTTTCAATGGCAAAGAGATCGGAAGAGCGGGGCTTATTTATAAGGGGAACGTTTCAGGGGTACCTGCCCGGTATGTGAACCCTTTTCCCACCAGAGGGACGCGCTACGCAATACGAGCCCGCCTGGCAGCAAGAGAGCTGCATGCAGATGGGATAATAACGCTGACCCAAAAGGGTGACAAAGCTCCCGTGTTACCCCGCAGGAGGGATTGTCTCCGACCCCAAACTGATCGCAAAGTGCTGTCTTGTTTGCAAAATAAAGAGAAGAGGTGTTTGTAAAATAAAGACTCACCCCGAGGCGGCATTCGTAGATTTGTGCACATGCAGGTGGCAGGTTCTGGGCCTTCAGAGGAAGCTCTCGCTTGTGTGTAATCTCCTGTATTGTATCCTATAAAAAGTCAAATAAAACAGCTAGAAAAGCATGAAAATACATAAGGTTTGGAATCTGCTGTAACGGGCATCACATGAGATCCCATATATATATATATATATATATATATATATTTATATATATATATATATATATCCCACCCCACATCGGGAACTGAACCATTATATATATATATATATATATATATATATATATGTATATATATATATATATATATATATATATATATATAAAGGAAAGAAGAGGAGAGAGCGCACGCCCATAGCGTATAAAAGTATATTTAATGAAGGGGAGGGGGGAGGGAGGGGTAAAAAACGCACTTACAAGAAGTGCAATAAAATCAAGCATATGTGATAATAATCACCACCATCCGGTCTAACTGCAAGCTCTTGGGGCAGTCCCAGGCTCCGTTGGTAAAGGAGCAGCGTCTCAGCAAATTTCCAGGACTGATGTGAGTCATCCGGTCAAATTGCAGACTTTGGGGGCATTCCCAGGCTCCGTTGGCGAACGAGCAGTGTACCAGCAGATTCCCAGGGCTGGTGTGCTATGAATAGTCCCAGACAAAAAGTTCCGTGTAGGTAGTGCCCGCAGCACTAGCGCTAGGATCAGTCCGCTCCTGCGCTGAATGTAGACTTCAATGTCAGTGCGTCTGACGTCACGACGCTCCCTGACGCGTTTCGTCAGTCTCGGCTAACTTTTTCAAAGGGATAACGTGAGGGGGGAGGTCCGGTATTATATACACACTCCAATGATGGTAATTGATGAAAAAAACACCCCTACTCAGCTGCAATCATTATCCGTGCTACCAACACTATAGAAAACATGATTATATAAAATACACATATTTACCCTGAAAGAATTGGAGGAGATGATAGAATAAAACTAAGATATATATTCAATAGCCAATCATATTACTAAACATACATATAAGTTAACACACAGTTAAACATGTATTAAATATAAAATAGTTGGCAATAACATAAAACAACTTAGTACAACAACATAATTTTCTAGGGCTCAAACCCAGATTGAAAATACTAATCCTGTATGTGAATCAGACCCCATCTGGTGTAACCATGGGATACATTGCTATACATCAACATGGTGCAATGATAATACATATCTAAATCCCACCTATAGATAGAGGGATGATCACACACAGGCCAGTGTGGAGTATATTACTTAAATATTGGTGATGGAACAGGAGATCATATGACATTATATATACATATATGCAACCACAATCAATTAATTATTAAATATTGCACCCAGATGCGTGCATAAATCAAATACCAATTCATATGTTCCCATATGATTGGACTAAGGACAGAATGAAATTAGATATAAATTTATATATGAAATATAAATAATGATGAAAATTATAATGTAAATATAAATGTACATATAAATAAAAACCTAAACTCAGAAGGAAAATTATTGGAGTCTGTATGCCATAGACAAGGCAAGGGCCCGGAAAGTATATCTACATATATGTGTTATATTGTGATCAAGTGTTGTGTGAAATTATTATGTGTGTGCTATAAACTATATACTATATACCTATTTATGTCTTATTCTATAATAATAGCTACCAGGCCCTCGTTGGCCATACTAGTGAATATCTAATTATATGAATTTAATATGTCTATATAAAGGTGCTATTTCAATGTGTAAAGTGTTTAAAAGATAAATTCCTCATACCATCTATTTAACCCAGTGTTCCTAGTGAAAGTGTCTATTTCATAAATCAACATTAATGTGCAATGAATGGATTATCCATCTGTCAGACGGAAGGGAGGGGGGTGGGGACTGGAAAGGGAAGGAATGGAAAGTGGGGATGGGGGAGGGAGGGGGGGGGAGGGGGGGGGGGGTAAGGGAGGGAAGGGAGGGGAAGGAGAAAGGGGGGGGGGGAAGAGGGGGAGGATGGGGGATGGGGGATAGGATTGGGGGGACCTCTGGAGGAGATCCAAACAGGGGATGACCTGAGAAGCAGAGGAGGAGAACAGGAAGAGGCATCCGAGGAAAAACTAAACTAAAGTACTAACGTCTAAACATTCGTTTAGTCCCCCAGGACTGAGAGTGCCCAATTGGTGAATCCAATAGGATTCCCGCCTGCAGAGCGTCTTGAACCGGTCGCCTCCCAGAACACAGGGAGAAATGGTCTCTATTCCCATAATTTGCATGGTCTTGGGATTCTGTTGATGAAATAATTTAAAGTGTCGGGGGACACTGTGATTATTCAGACCTTTAATAACATTTCTCCTATGTTCTAGGAAGCGAGTTCCCAGAGTCCTGGTGGTTCGTCCAATATATTTCAGACTGCAACCGCACTGTATAAGATACACCACATAAGTGCTAAGACAGGTGATGGAGCTACTGATGGCATACGTGGTACCCCTCATTGGAGAATAAACATGAGTTTGATTCAAAAGATGCCTGCACGTAATGCATCGACTGCGGCCACAGGGATGATTACCCAGTGGTCCCTTCTGTTTTACAGTGTCACACTTGGAAGATGATTTAAGCCTAGTGGGAGCTAGTATGCTTTTTATACTCCTTGCTTTCCTATATGTGACAGTAGCTCTATCTGGCAGGATAGGTCCTAGATGTGGATCACACTTTAGAATGGACCAATGTTCATTTAAAATCCTATTGATAAGTTTGGATGACTGGTTATAGGTGGTAATGAATCTTACAGTCGACCTCTCCATCTCTGAATGTATTATTGGGGTGTCATAACCTGAACGTTTTCCTCTCTGTTGTTTATTTTGTTTGCTTTTCGATTTCTCAAGTAAAGTCGATCTAGCAATGGAACTCACCTTGCTGAGAGAGTCGGACACCACGATGGGATCATATCCCTTGGAACGAAACTTCTTTCCAAGTGTGACCGACTGGTTTTCAAAGTCAACATCCCTTGTGCAGTTCCTACGAATTCTGTGGAACTGCCCCAAGGGAATATTGTTGAGCCAGTGTTTGTGATGGTTACTGGACGCATGGACGTAGCTATTCACAGACACAGACTTGAAATGTGTGGTGGTGATGATATTCAGGTCTGTGTCTATGCTCAGGGCCAGATCCAGAAATACAGTGGACAAGTTGTTAATATCAAAAGTAAATTTGAGTCCAAACGAGTTGTCGCTGAAGGAGCTCAGGATATCGTGTAGGACCGACTCCTCTCCATCCCAAATAATAATGATGTCATCTATGAAACGGCCATAGTATACGAGACCCGCTCCAAGTAAGGTGTTTTGCCAAACATGGGATTCTTCCCAGTGCCCCATGAAGAGGTTGGCATAACTGGGAGCGAATCTCGTACCCATGGCCGTTCCACAGATTTGCAAGTGAAAATCATTTTCAAATAAAAAATAATTGTGCGTGAGAATGAAGTGAATACTTTGTAAAATAAATCGCTTATGTTTATCTGGGAATCGTGAATCCTTATCCAACCAATATTTAATTGCCTCTAACCCCTTGGTGTGTTCGATGCAGGTGTATAATGATGATACATCACATGTTGCCCATAGATAGGTGGATTTCCACCTGATATTGGAAATGGAGTCGATGACATGGAGTGTATCCTTAACATGGGACCTCAGTGCAGTTACATAGGGGTGAAGAAAGTAATCTACATATTGGGATAGGGTCGATGTCATCGACTCCACGCCCGATACTATGGGTCTACCAGGGGGATTGGACAAGGATTTGTGCACTTTGGGGAGGTGATAAAAAATAGGAGTGCGTGGATGTGAACAAAACAAAAATTTAAATTCCACTTTTGAAATTATACCATCACCCTGTGCAGATGTGAGGAGCTCCCTCAGCAACAACTGGTAAGCATCAACTGGATCGGATTCCAACAAGGTATAGGAGGCCGAGTCACCCAGGAGTCTGCGTGCCTCAGCGAGATAAGCAGATAAATCCTGGATGACTATGCCCCCCCCTTGTCGGCCTGTCTAATAACTATATCATGATTGATCTTAAGCCCGCCCAATGCGTCCAGTTCACCTTTTGTTAAATTTTGGTTGAATTTGGTGGATTTTGCACACATGGACTCAAAGTCACGTAGAACCAGGCTGTAGAACGTATCCACAAATCCACCCTTGGACTGGTATGGGAAGAAGACTGATTTCGGTCTAAAAGGTGAGTGCAAAATTTTGCAATCCTCATCTAGTTCTCCCTCTACATACCTGGTCGGATAGGTGGACCGCTCAAAGTTGTCAAGAGATACCTGTGATCCTGAAGGTGAATCCGACTCCCTCAGCAATGAAGTGAGCGCATCAATGCATAGTTCTTCCTGTGTATTAAAGACAATTCTTGGGTCAGTACATTTATTATTATTCTCCTGAATCTTATAGTGTCTATTTAATGTAATTTTCCTCACAAAACTGTTGAGATCAATAAACAATTGAAATAAGTTGGGGCCTGTATTAGGGGCAAAGGATAAACCCCGCTCCAATAAAGACTTTTCACATTCAGTCAATACAGTGGATGAAAGATTGAAAATATTGCTACATTCTAATGGTGTAACTATTCCTCCTCTGTTTTTCTTCTTCCTCTGGACAGCTCTGCCTGCCCTAACTCCTCTGCTCCTCTTTTCCCTTGGCCCGAAGGCCTGTTTGGGGCCTCGCGGTCCCAAAGGGGATAGTGCCTGTCCGGATCTCTCCCTTTCAGTCCCCCCTCCCGCCTCGGGGTCCCGTCTAAAAAATGGGCAGATCTATAGTGTGTGGTGGATTCTTTAGGCCTGGCCCCTCTAGCAGTATCAGCTGATGTACCATTTGTATCCCGCACATGAGGGTCATCAGAGCTCACCCCAGTGTCTCCTGTGGGAGACTCTACCTCCAGGACCGAGAATCTCCCACTAGTGTGTATATGCGAGGAGCCATTGGGTGGGCCCCGAACCCTTTCAGGCTCTTCATGACTGGGGGGGGGGGGGCATGATTGGATGTGTCCCTATATGTATGGGAACCACCTCTACCTGACCTGGAGCCAGACCTATATCTCCCTCCTTTTTTATGGTTGGGGTTATGTGGTCGCTTCCAGACCCTTACCTTGTTCGTGGCATAATCCTCCTTATCCCGATAGAGTTTCGTATCTTTCCTGTCAATGATCTCCTTTTCAAAGGTAATGACTCTCCTACTAGTCTTATCATCATATTCCTTGAACTCCTCAGTATCACAATAAGGTTTGAGTACCCCTTGAATTTTCTCAATCTCCAATTCTAATTCTTTCACTTTTTTGTCTCTAAAATCTATTAAAAGTTTCATTAATGTGAATGAGCACCTATCAAGTGTCTCATTCCATTCCCTGCTAAATTCTGGATTGGTTTCAAATGTGGGGGATTTAGTTACCCTAAGACCTCTGGGGATGATTTTACGGTCTAGATAGTCTTGTAAGGAACAAGCGTCCCACCAATGTCTCATTTCATCCTTCATTAAAGTTTCTAATGTAAAAAAATTACTTTTAATATCTATTTTATTTTCTGTATCCATATTATTCTCGGTAATTGATGAAGGAATTAATCCACTCCGTCTGGAGTGCCTCTCCTTTGCTGATTGCATCATGTTTGTATATAAAAATGGGTTCCTATATACAGGCTGCTGCTTGAGGGTAATTATGGAACAAACAAGAGGAAAAAAGCTGCGCCTTAAAGGAACATATAACTATGTATGTCTATGTAGATATATCTGATGTATAACCTAAATAGTCTAAGCAATATTGTAAAGGTATACAGACCTATAACCATAAGATGGGCCAAAAACAAACATACAACAACAATACATGAAAAAGCAAATAAAAGGATAAACCAGTCCTCAAATAGTTCCGATGATAAAAATGGATACTGGTATGTAGGGTCTCCGGCAGCTCTCAATGTGGACCTACCACGTCCACAGGATATCTAAAAAGGAAAGAAGAGGAGAGAGCGCACGCCCATAGCGTATAAAAGTATATTTAATGAAGGGGAGGGGGGAGGGAGGGGTAAAAAACGCACTTACAAGAAGTGCAATAAAATCAAGCATATGTGATAATAATCACCACCATCCGGTCTAACTGCAAGCTCTTGGGGCAGTCCCAGGCTCCGTTGGTAAAGGAGCAGCGTCTCAGCAAATTTCCAGGACTGATGTGAGTCATCCGGTCAAATTGCAGACTTTGGGGGCATTCCCAGGCTCCGTTGGCGAACGAGCAGTGTACCAGCAGATTCCCAGGGCTGGTGTGCTGTGAATAGTCCCAGACAAAAAGTTCCGTGTAGGTAGTGCCCGCAGCACTAGCGCTAGGATCAGTCCGCTCCTGCGCTGAATGTAGACTTCAATGTCAGTGCGTCTGACGTCACGACGCTCCCTGACGCGTTTCGTCAGTCTCGGCTAACTTTTTCAAAGGGATAACGTGAGGGGGGAGGTCCGGTATTATATACACACTCCAATGATGGTAATTGATGAAAAAAACACCCCTACTCAGCTGCAATCATTATCCGTGCTACCAACACTATAGAAAACATGATTATATAAAATACACATATTTACCCTGAAAGAATTGGAGGAGATGATAGAATAAAACTAAGATATATATTCAATAGCCCAATCATATTACTAAACATACATATAAGTTAACACACAGTTAAACATGTATTAAATATAAAATAGTTGGCAATAACATAAAACAACTTAGTACAACAACATAATTTTCTAGGGCTCAAACCCAGATTGAAAATACTAATCCTGTATGTGAATCAGACCCCATCTGGTGTAACCATGGGATACATTGCTATACATCAACATGGTGCAATGATAATACATATCTAAATCCCACCTATAGATAGAGGGATGATCACACACAGGCCAGTGTGGAGTATATTACTTAAATATTGGTGATGGAACAGGAGATCATATGACATTATATATACATATATGCAACCACAATCAATTAATTATTAAATATTGCACCCAGATGCGTGCATAAATCAAATACCAATTCATATGTTCCCATATGATTGGACTAAGGACAGAATGAAATTAGATATAAATTTATATATGAAATATAAATAATGATGAAAATTATAATGTAAATATAAATGTACATATAAATAAAAACCTAAACTCAGAAGGAAAATTATTGGAGTCTGTATGCCATAGACAAGGCAAGGGCCCGGAAAGTATATCTACATATATGTGTTATATTGTGATCAAGTGTTGTGTGAAATTATTATGTGTGTGCTATAAACTATATACTATATACCTATTTATGTCTTATTCTATAATAATAGCTACCAGGCCCTCGTTGGCCATACTAGTGAATATCTAATTATATGAATTTAATATGTCTATATAAAGGTGCTATTTCAATGTGTAAAGTGTTTAAAAGATAAATTCCTCATACCATCTATTTAACCCAGTGTTCCTAGTGAAAGTGTCTATTTCATAAATCAACATTAATGTGCAATGAATGGATTATCCATCTGTCAGACGGAAGGGAGGGGGGTGGGGACTGGAAAGGGAAGGAATGGAAAGTGGGGATGGGGGGGAGGGGGGGGGGGGAGGGGGGGGGGGGTAAGGGAGGGAAGGGAGGGGAAGGAGAAAGGGGGGGGGGGAAGAGGGGGGAGGATGGGGGGATGGGGGATAGGATTGGGGGGGACCTCTGGAGGAGATCCAAACAGGGGGTTTGGATCTCTGGAGGAGATCCAATACAGTGCGGTTGCAGTCTGAAATATATTGGACGAACCACCAGGACTCTGGGGACCTCTGGAGGAGATCCAAACAGGGGGTTTGGATCTCTGGAGGAGATCCAATACAGGGGATGACCTGAGAAGCAGAGGAGGAGAACAGGAAGAGGCATCCGAGGAAAAACTAAACTAAAGTACTAACGTCTAAACATTCGTTTAGTCCCCCAGGACTGAGAGTGCCCAATTGGTGAATCCAATAGGATTCCCGCCTGCAGAGCGTCTTGAACCGGTCGCCTCCCAGAACACAGGGAGAAATGGTCTCTATTCCCATAATTTGCATGGTCTTGGGAATTCTGTTGATGAAATAATTTAAAGTGTCGGGGGACACTGTGATTATTCAGACCTTTAATAACATTTCTCCTATGTTCTAGGAAGCGAGTTCCCAGAGTCCTGGTGGTTCGTCCAATATATTTCAGACTGCAACCGCACTGTATTGGATCTCCTCCAGAGGTCCAAACCCCCTGTTTGGATCTCCTCCAGAGGTCCCCCCAAGTTCCCAGAGTCCTGGTGGTTCGTCCAATATATTTCAGACTGCAACCGCACTGTATTGGATCTCCTCCAGAGATCCAAACCCCCTGTTTGGATCTCCTCCAGAGGTCCCCAGAGTCCTGGTGGTTCGTCCAATATATTTCAGACTGCAACCGCACTGTATTGGATCTCCTCCAGAGATCCAAACCCCCTGTTTGGATCTCCTCCAGAGGTCCCCCCAATCCTATCCCCCATCCCCCCATCCTCCCCCTCTTCCCCCCCCCCCCCCCCTTTCTCCTTCCCCTCCCTTCCCTCCCTTACCCACCCCCCCCTCCCCCCCCCTCCCCCCATCCCCACTTTCCATTCCTTCCCTTTCCAGTCCCCACCCCCCTCCCTTCCGTCTGACAGATGGATAATCCATTCATTGCACATTAATGTTGATTTATGAAATAGACACTTTCACTAGGAACACTGGGTTAAATAGATGGTATGAGGAATTTATCTTTTAAACACTTTACACATTGAAATAGCACCTTTATATAGACATATTAAATTCATATAATTAGATATTCACTAGTATGGCCAACGAGGGCCTGGTAGCTATTATTATAGAATAAGACATAAATAGGTATATAGTATATAGTTTATAGCACACACATAATAATTTCACACAACACTTGATCACAATATAACACATATATGTAGATATACTTTCCGGGCCCTTGCCTTGTCTATGGCATACAGACTCCAATAATTTTCCTTCTGAGTTTAGGTTTTTTATTTATATGTACATTTATATTTACATTATAATTTTCATCATTATTTATATTTCATATATAAATTTATATCTAATTTCATTCTGTCCTTAGTCCAATCATATGGGAACATATGAATTGGTATTTGATTTATGCACGCATCTGGGTGCAATATTTAATAATTAATTGATTGTGGTTGCATATATGTATATATAATGTCATATGATCTCCTGTTCCATCACCAATATTTAAGTAATATACTCCACACTGGCCTGTGTGTGATCATCCCTCTATCTATAGGTGGGATTTAGATATGTATTATCATTGCACCATGTTGATGTATAGCAATGTATCCCATGGTTACACCAGATGGGGTCTGATTCACATACAGGATTAGTATTTTCAATCTGGGTTTGAGCCCTAGAAAATTATGTTGTTGTACTAAGTTGTTTTATGTTATTGCCAACTATTTTATATTTAATTCATGTTTAACTGTGTGTTAACTTATATGTATGTTTAGTAATATGATTGGCTATTGAATATATATCTTAGTTTTATTCTATCATCTCCTCCAATTCTTTCAGGGTAAATATGTGTATTTTTATATAATCATGTTTTCTATAGTGTTGGTAGCACGGATAATGATTGCAGCTGAGTAGGGGTGTTTTTTTCATCAATTACCATCATTGGAGTGTGTATATAATACCGGACCTCCCCCCTCACGTTATCCCTTTGAAAAAGTTAGCCGAGACTGACGAAACGCGTCAGGGAGCGTCGTGACGTCAGACGCACTGACATTGAAGTCTACATTCAGCGCAGGAGCGGACTGATCCTAGCGCTAGTGCTGCGGGCACTACCTACACGGAACTTTTTGTCTGGGACTATTCATAGCACACCAGCCCTGGGAATCTGCTGGTACACTGCTCGTTCGCCAACGGAGCCTGGGAATGCCCCCAAAGTCTGCAATTTGACCGGATGACTCACATCAGTCCTGGAAATTTGCTGAGACGCTGCTCCTTTACCAACGGAGCCTGGACTGCCCCAAGAGCTTGCAGTTAGACCGGATGGTGGTGATTATTATCACATATGCTTGATTTTATTGCACTTCTTGTAAGTGCGTTTTTTACCCCTCCCTCCCCCCCTCCCCTTCATTAAATATACTTTTATACGCTATGGGCGTGCGCTCTCTCCTCTTCTTTCCTTTTTAGATATCCTGTGGACGTGGTAGGTCCACATTGAGAGCTGCCGGAGACCCTACATACCAGTATCCATTTTTATCATCGGAACTATTTGAGGACTGGTTTATCCTTTTATTTGCTTTTTCATGTATTGTTGTTGTATGTTTGTTTTTGGCCCATCTTATGGTTATAGGTCTGTATACCTTTACAATATTGCTTAGACTATTTAGGTTATACATCAGATATATCTACATAGACATACATAGTTATATGTTCCTTTAAGGCGCAGCTTTTTTCCTCTTATATATATATATATATATATATATATATATATATATATCCCACCCCACATCGGGAACTGAACCATTATATATATATCCCACCCCACATCGGGAACTGAACCATTATATATATATATCCCACCCCACATCGGGAACTGAACCATTATATATATATATATATATATATATATATATATATATATATATATATATATCCCACCCCACATCGGGAACTGAACCATTATATATATATATATATATCCCACCCCACATCGGGAATTGAACCATTATATATATATATATATCCCACCCCACATCGGGAACTGAACCATTATATATATATCCCACCCCACATCGGGAACTGAACCATTATATATATATACAGTGGTTGACAAATCACAAAAAAATCTACTCGTCACCTAGTACCAAACGTGTGCTGCTTGGGCCAATATTTACTCGCCCAGGGGTTAAATCCACTCGCCTGGGGCGAGCAAATGTATAGGTTTGTCGAACACTGTATATATATATATATATATATATATATATATATATATATATATATATATATATATATATATATATATATATATATATATCCCACCCCACATCGGGAACTGAACCATTATATATATATATATATATATATATATATATATATACATACATACATATACACACATATATATTTATATATTGGGTGAAGATGACCTAGGCGCAAACAAAAAGGGAAGGAGAAAATAATACAATATAATGGGAAGTCCACAATAATTCAAAAAACAGAACACTGTCAGGGAAGGGGATCCCAAAAACAAATGTCACTGTATCCGATTGGGAACCAGAGATTCCTTGCTGTAGACAATTAGGAGTGTGGATAATACAAATACATATATGGAAATGATGACCCGATTATATAAATCTATCAATTAGGATTGCAGATAGTATAATCAGTGCAATACTTGAATGGATAGTAGTCTTCTTAGAAATTTAATTATAAAAACTTAATTAACTACAAAATAAAACAACAATAGTATGAGAGAGGATACACTTAATAAGTGTAAAATGACAATGTCCCAATATTAATCCCAGTCTTTAGAAAGATTTTGGGTGTAGTTCCTATGGAATATATTGATGCTCACACAGAAAACATTCGTAGTAGTTCTCCTTACCCGATGATCTTCTGGGTGGTGGGATATGTGTAGTATGTCTGCTTATAAGCAGTGTAGAATGCTGCTGGAGAGAGGGAGGGGAAGGAAGGGGGGGGAGAAGGAAGTGGGGGGGGGAAGTAAACGGGGGGGGAGGAAAGGGGGAGGGGGAAGGAAAGGGGGGGGGGTGAGAAGGAAGGGGCTAGCCTGCCTCTTCTTCCTATTACTCCATTAAATTTTCTAAGAAGACTACTATCCATTCAAGTATTGCACTGATTATACTATCTGCAATCCTAAATGATAGATTTATATCATTGGGTCATCATTTCCATATATGTATTTGTATTATCCACACTCCTACAGCAAGGAATCTCTGGTTCCCAATCGGATACAGTGACATTTGTTTTTGGGATCCCCTTCCCTGACAGTGTTCTGTTTTTTGAATTATTGTGGACTTCCCATTATATTGTATTATTTTCTCCTTCCCTTTTTGTTTGCGCCTAGGTCATCTTCACCCAATTCTTTCTCTCGGCGTTGGTGGGGCCGTGGACCTAATTGGCAGCATTTAAGATAAGGGGCACCTCCTCTAGTGTTGTGTTTTATCACTTTATTGTGTTTTATCTTTGTATTGAGTTTATTTATAATTTTGATGCGCTAGTGTTCTCTCTTTTCCTCCTATATATATATATGTGTAACACATTTTGCACCCCCCCCCCCCACACCCCCGCCATTCGCAGATAGGGACCATGTGGGGAAATCTATATATGTTACAGTGTGGTGCAATACCTGTTAGGCTCACAGGAGGCCTGAACCTCCGCCACTGGGAGACTGGGGTGTATCCTGGAACGTATGCTTACAGCGCCTCCACCTGTGCAGGGATTCCAGGTGTATAGAATGACCCCTGACACAGGACCCACAAATAGGAAACACATACAATGAAGTATATATATGTAACTGTTTACTATATGGGCAGAACAATAACATCACATCATGGATCAACATCCTTCCCATGTATACTTATTTGGTATATCCTGTATACCTTTCCCATCTAAAAAGATGTCCAACCTTTTTTTGAACAAATCTATTGTATCTGCCATCACAGTCTCCATGGGTAACGAATTCCACATTTTAACTGCCCTTACTGTAAAGAACCCTTTCCTTTGTTGCTGGTGAAATCTCCTTTCCTCCAACCTTAAGGGATGGCCCAGAGTCCTTAGTACTGCCCTTGGGGTGATTAGTTCTTTTGAAAGCTCCTTGTATTGTCCCCGAATATATTTGTATATAGTTATCATATCCCCTCTTAGACGCCTCTTTTCTAATGTAAATAAATCTAATTTAGCTAGCCTCTCCTCATAAGTTAGATTGTCCATCCCCTTTATTCATTTGGTGGCTCTTCTCTGCACTCTCTCTAGTTCCATAATGTCTTTTCTTAGGATTGGTGCCCAAAATTGTACTCCATATTCAAGGTGTGGTCTTACTAGTGCTTTGTTAAGGGGCATAATTATGTTTACTTCCCTTCCATCCATTGCCCGTTTGATGCAAGATAAGATCTTGTTTGCCTTTGCAGCTACTGCATGACATTGGGCACTATTGCTAAGCCTGCTGTCTACAAGCACTCCTAAATCCTTCTCCATCAAGGATTCCCCCAATATATCTCCATTTAATTTGTAAGTCGCCTTTTTATTCTTGCATCCCAAATGCATAACCTTACATTTATCTGTATTAAACCTCATTTGCCGTTTACCTGCCCACGTTTCCAGTCTCTCCAAGCCCTTCTGAAGAGAAATAACATCCTGCTCTGATTCTATTACCTTACACAATTTAGTATCATCAGCAAAGATGGAGACTTTGCTCTCGTTGCCAACCTCAAGGTCATTAATAAACAAGTTAAAAAGCAGGGGTCCCAGTACCGATCCCTGAGGTACTCCACTCACGGCTTTAGCCCAACCTGAAAAAGTTCCATTTATGACAACCCTCTGTTGTCTGTCCTTTAACCAGTTTTCAATCCAGGTGCATATATTATTACTGAGTCCAATTTTCTTTATTTTGTTCACCAACCTCTTGTGTGAAACCGTATCAAAAGCCTTTGCAAAATCTAAGTAGACCACATCAACTGCATTACCGTGGTCTAAATTCCTACTTACCTCCTCAAAGAAACAAATGAGGTTAGTTTGGCAAGATCTATCCTTCATAAATCCATGCTGACTATTACTAATAATTTTGTTTTCCATTAGGTATTCCTGAATATTATCCAGTATTAAACCTTCAAGTAGTTTCCCCACTATTAAAGTCAGGCTTACTGGTCTGTAATTCCCCGGTTGTGATCTAGCTCCCTTTTTAAATATAGGCACCACCTATATGGTCTTCTTCGCGAGTGGTAATTTGGATATGGAACAGACAGCGTTTTAAAGAGAGTGCGCCTGGTGATGTTACTATGGCGCCAAAACCAAGCGCCAATCACAAAACACACTGCTGTATAATTTGCGCAGAGCAGACGCAGACATCCACACGCTCCCAACAGCTGACTCAGGTTATTTCCTAGTCAGCTGCTTATCACAACATTGCGGCGTCCGTAGTGCGCATGCGCAGTCCCGTTTAGTATCTAAAATGTAAACAAAACAAGTAATGGACTCGCGCATCTTGCTCAGCCAATCAGCA
Source organism: Ascaphus truei (assembly GCF_040206685.1). Lineage (NCBI taxonomy): Eukaryota > Metazoa > Chordata > Amphibia > Anura > Ascaphidae > Ascaphus > Ascaphus truei. Next base: position 46,655 of record NW_027454131.1, on the reverse strand, counting down.
GTGGATCACAACTTCATAGTCATACTAATACATCAATAAACATGAATATAACTAGTACTATTAAATCAGCGAATCAGGAAAACCTGGTGGTTAGCCAGAACTTAGATGGAAGAGACACGCGGGTCCCTGTGGGTGTAAGGAAGAGACACGCGGGTCCCTGTGGGTGTAAGGAAGAGACACGCGGGTCCCTGTGGGTGTAAGGAAGAGACACGCGGGTCCCTGTGGGTGTGAGGAAGAGACACGCGGGTCCCTGTGGGTGTAAGGAAGAGTCACGCGGGTCCCTGTGGGTGTAAGGAAGAGTCACGCGGGTCCCTGTGGGTGTAAGGAAGAGTCACGCAGGTCCCTGTGGGTGTAAGGAAGAGTCACGCGGGTCCCTGTGGGTGTAAGGAAGAGTCACGCGGGTCCCTGTGGGTGTAACTACCGAAACAGGAAGAGGAAGCAAAAGAAGATATACTGTAACTACCGAAACAGGAAGAGGAAGCAAAAGAAGATATACTGTAACTACAGAAACAGGAAGAGGAAGCAAAAGAAGATACACTGTAACTACAGAAACAGGAAGAGGAAGCAAAAGAAGATATACTGTAACTACCAAAACAGGAAGAGGAAGCAAAAGAAGATATACTGTAACTACCAAAACAGGAAGAGGAAGCAAAAGAAGATATACTGTAACTACCGAAACAGGAAGAGGAAGCAAAAGAAGATATACTGTAACTACAGAAACAGGAAGAGGAAGCAAAAGAAGATATACTGTAACTACCGAAACAGGAAGAGGAAGCAAAAGAAGATATACTGTAACTACAGAAACAGGATGAGGAAGCAAAAGAAGATATACTGTAACTACAGAAACAGGAAGAGGAAGCAAAAGAAGATATACTGTAACTACCGAAACAGGAAGAGGAAGCAAAAGAAGATATACTGTAACTACCGAAACAGGAAGAGGAAGCAAAAGAAGATATACTGTAACTACAGAAACAGGAAGAGGAAGCAAAAGAAGATATACTGTAACTACCGAAACAGGAAGAGGAAGCAAAAGAAGATATACTGTAACTACCGAAACAGGAAGAGGAAGCAAAAGAAGATATACTGTAACTGCCGAAACAGGAAGAGGAAGCAAAAGAAGATATACTGTAACTACAGAAACAGGAAGAGGAAGCAAAAGAAGATATACTGTAACTACAGAAACAGGAAGAGGAAGCAAAAGAAGATATACTGTAACTACAGGAAGAGGAAGCAAAAGAAGATATACTGTAACTGCCGAAACAGGAAGAGGAAGCAAAAGAAGATATACTGTAACTGCCGAAACAGGAAGAGGAAGCAAAAGAAGATATACTGTAACTACCGAAACAGGAAGAGGAAGCAAAAGAAGATATACTGTAACTACCGAAACAGGAAGAGGAAGCAAAAGAAGATATACTGTAACTACCGAAACAGGAAGAGGAAGCAAAAGAAGATATACTGTAACTGCCGAAACAGGAAGAGGAAGCAAAAGAAGATATACTGTAACTACCGAAACAGGAAGAGGAAGCAAAAGAAGATATACTGTAACTACAGAAACAGGAAGAGGAAGCAAAAGAAGATATACTGTAACTACAGAAACAGGATGAGGAAGCAAAAGAAGATATACTGTAACTACAGAAACAGGAAGAGGAAGCAAAAGAAGATATACTGTAACTGCCGAAACAGGAAGAGGAAGCAAAAGAAGATATACTGTAACTGCCGAAACAGGAAGAGGAAGCAAAAGAAGATATACTGTAACTACCAAAACAGGAAGAGGAAGCAAAAGAAGATATACTGTAACTACCGAAACAGGAAGAGGAAGCAAAAGAAGATATACTGTAACTACCGAAACAGGAAGAGGAAGCAAAAGAAGATATACTGTAACTGCCGAAACAGGAAGAGGAAGCAAAAGAAGATATACTGTAACTACCGAAACAGGAAGAGGAAGCAAAAGAAGATATACTGTAACTACAGAAACAGGAAGAGGAAGCAAAAGAAGATATACTGTAACTACAGAAACAGGATGAGGAAGCAAAAGAAGATATACTGTAACTACAGAAACAGGAAGAGGAAGCAAAAGAAGATATACTGTAACTACCGAAACAGGAAGAGGAAGCAAAAGAAGATATACTGTAACTACAGAAACAGGATGAGGAAGCAAAAGAAGATATACTGTAACTACAGAAACAGGATGAGGAAGCAAAAGAAGATATACTGTAACTACAGAAACAGGAAGAGGAAGCAAAAGAAGATATACTGTAACTACCGAAACAGGAAGAGGAAGCAAAAGAAGATATACTGTAACTACCGAAACAGGAAGAGGAAGCAAAAGAAGATATACTGTAACTGCCGAAACAGGAAGAGGAAGAAAAAAAAGATGTACTGTAACTGCCGAAACAGGAAGAGGAAGCAAAAGAAGATATACTGTAACTACAGAAACAGGATGAGGAAGCAAAAGAAGATATACTGTAACTACAGAAACAGGAAGAGGAAGCAAAAGAAGATATACTGTAACTACCGAAACAGGAAGAGGAAGCAAAAGAAGATATACTGTAACTACCGAAACAGGAAGAGGAAGCAAAAGAAGATATACTGTAACTACAGAAACAGGAAGAGGAAGCAAAAGAAGATATACTGTAACTACCGAAACAGGAAGAGGAAGCAAAAGAAGATATACTGTAACTACCGAAACAGGAAGAGGAAGCAAAAGAAGATATACTGTAACTGCCGAAACAGGAAGAGGAAGCAAAAGAAGATATACTGTAACTACAGAAACAGGAAGAGGAAGCAAAAGAAGATATACTGTAACTACAGAAACAGGAAGAGGAAGCAAAAGAAGATATACTGTAACTACAGGAAGAGGAAGCAAAAGAAGATATACTGTAACTGCCGAAACAGGAAGAGGAAGCAAAAGAAGATATACTGTAACTGCCGAAACAGGAAGAGGAAGCAAAAGAAGATATACTGTAACTACCGAAACAGGAAGAGGAAGCAAAAGAAGATATACTGTAACTACCGAAACAGGAAGAGGAAGCAAAAGAAGATATACTGTAACTACCGAAACAGGAAGAGGAAGCAAAAGAAGATATACTGTAACTGCCGAAACAGGAAGAGGAAGCAAAAGAAGATATACTGTAACTACCGAAACAGGAAGAGGAAGCAAAAGAAGATATACTGTAACTACAGAAACAGGAAGAGGAAGCAAAAGAAGATATACTGTAACTACAGAAACAGGATGAGGAAGCAAAAGAAGATATACTGTAACTACAGAAACAGGAAGAGGAAGCAAAAGAAGATATACTGTAACTGCCGAAACAGGAAGAGGAAGCAAAAGAAGATATACTGTAACTGCCGAAACAGGAAGAGGAAGCAAAAGAAGATATACTGTAACTACCAAAACAGGAAGAGGAAGCAAAAGAAGATATACTGTAACTACCGAAACAGGAAGAGGAAGCAAAAGAAGATATACTGTAACTACCGAAACAGGAAGAGGAAGCAAAAGAAGATATACTGTAACTGCCGAAACAGGAAGAGGAAGCAAAAGAAGATATACTGTAACTACCGAAACAGGAAGAGGAAGCAAAAGAAGATATACTGTAACTACAGAAACAGGAAGAGGAAGCAAAAGAAGATATACTGTAACTACAGAAACAGGATGAGGAAGCAAAAGAAGATATACTGTAACTACAGAAACAGGAAGAGGAAGCAAAAGAAGATATACTGTAACTACCGAAACAGGAAGAGGAAGCAAAAGAAGATATACTGTAACTACAGAAACAGGATGAGGAAGCAAAAGAAGATATACTGTAACTACAGAAACAGGATGAGGAAGCAAAAGAAGATATACTGTAACTACAGAAACAGGAAGAGGAAGCAAAAGAAGATATACTGTAACTACCGAAACAGGAAGAGGAAGCAAAAGAAGATATACTGTAACTACCGAAACAGGAAGAGGAAGCAAAAGAAGATATACTGTAACTGCCGAAACAGGAAGAGGAAGAAAAAAAAGATGTACTGTAACTGCCGAAACAGGAAGAGGAAGCAAAAGAAGATATACTGTAACTACCGAAACAGGAAGAGGAAGCAAAAGAAGATATACTGTAACTACCGAAACAGGAAACCCCAGATAATCATTCATGCCCCTAGGTAGCATTGCACCGAGCTGGACTATCCGGCGACACTCTTTTTGTAAGAGTGCCCTCTCTGGGTCGCCTCCCCTAATACCCAGAGACATCCGTTCAATGGCAGGGGCTGAGAGTTTGGCATTATCAGAATTGTGTTTCTGTAGAACGTGCTCGGCAACCGAAGGGATTTTCTTCAGAGAATCCAGATCCCGCTGAGCGAATGTTATATTTCGGCAGTACTCCAGCACTCTGAAACGAAGTTCTTGGGTGGTCACGCCCACATACATTAATTTACATGGGCATGTGAGATAGTATACTAACCCCTAATAATAAGAGCACTTGAAATGGCATCAAGATTTAGGTCAAGGGGGTACAGCCAGTCCATGATTAAGCAAGGGTACAAACGGAGCTCTGAACCTAGCAGAGTCTCCTTACTAAATCCGAAGGCCAAGGATAGTGTTTCTACTAAGAAAATCAGATATTTATTGGGACATTCAACCAGCAATGGTCCCAACTTAGAAGCATCCTACAACAACATTGGCCATTACTTATGGTGGACCCTGACTGTCCTGGAACAAGTATTCCCATTTCTGTTCTCTTTGTTCACCCCCCCCCCCCCCTCATTTGCAGCTTCTGTCTGTCAGTTCCTCATTTTCAGCTGCATTTATTTGCTCTGAACACACACTCTGTGCCTGTGTGATTATACAATGTTGCCATTCCTGACTGCATGATGTCTGTGAGTTGCTATAGCACCTATAGAGAAGCACTCTCCCAACACAACATTACATCCACAAGTGCCTGTATTTACTGCTGCTTTCCTAATAAAGTGAAGGAAATACAACAGGACTTGGTGTGCTTTGGAAAGGGTGCTGAGTTGAAGCTATCTGGGTCCATTCTTACCCTAGACATGACCCTGGGTCCAGAATACTGAAAAGGAAGACCGTGTGCTTTGGGGGCACACACAGGAGCTGCACTCACAGCCTTTATGCTAATACAGAGCAGTCTCTGCACACTGACAAGCAAGCAGCCTTAGGCTAAGGCCCCGCTCCCAGAGTCAGCGCGCCCGCACTGCAGACAGGCGGGGCGCTGACATACACAGACCGCGATATGCGGTCTGTAGGGAGCGGGAGGTGGGCGGGAGTGGGAGGCTTGAGCGGGAGGGGGGCGTGGCTTGAGCGGAGGGTCCCGCTACTCTCCCCCCCCCCCTCCCTCCATGGCTCGGGCTGCTGATTGAAGGTAAGTAAAGCAACACACACACACATACACACAGACAGGCACACACACACGCAGGCACTCATACACACACACACACACACACACACACACACACACACACAGACAGACAGGCACTCAGACACACACACACTCAGACAGAGGCAGGCACTCACGCACTCAGGCACACACATACACACACACAGACAGGCACACACGCACTCAGACACACACACAGACAGGCACGCACGCACTCAGACACACACACAGACAGGCACTCACGCTGCTTTCACTACACACTCCTCCCCGCTCCCCGAAGCCTCTCCTCCTCCCGAAGCCTCCCCTCCCCATTGGCTCACAGCCACACCACGTGACGCGTCAACGCTAGGGATCACCATTCTCTTGTATCCCATAGCGGCTGACGCGCCACAGCGTGTAGTGTGCTGTGCCACCAGGGGGGACCGGGACCGGCTCGGGAGGATTCCCCTGCTGGTGGGAAACTCGCGACATGGCCGCCCGCGCCACTGAGCGCAGCGGGACCGAGGCCTTACACTGCCAACACAGAGCCCAGTGTCTACAGCTGGCAGCAAGCAATTTACACTGTCAGATACAGAGCAGTCTCTGGTGCAGTACAGAGACTATAGAGAAACTGCTCAGGAAACACAGGAGAGGGGCAGATATCCTGACTGAGGAGAGAGACACAAGCCCATCAGCCACCCCATGGAGAAGACACAAAAACACAGCGCACAACACACAACACTCATAGTGCATTAAAAGAAATATTATTCCAATCAAACAGTACAGGAAAGTATTATGCGTATGTAACGGATTTTCTGGCCTGGCCTGACCCACCCAATCTCACACTGGCCCCTGTGGTCTAACCAGTCCCCATTACATGGTCGTGTCTGGTGGTGCACCTGTTGGCAACAGGACTCCTGAGTCTCCCGCATGATGTTGTGTGGGGATTGCCAACCCAGACAGGGAGCTGAGGTAGTGTGCTGAGTCCTACCTATATCCAGTGCAGCGCCTCCACCTCATCAGGATCTCTGCGTCCGCAGGAAGATGGCTCTGATGAGGAACTCCTCTGTGGTGCCATCCTCTGTAGAGTAACTCCAGACTCACACATGAGAATGTCTTTGATCAAGGTTGTCTTTATTGTGGCTTGCGGTGTGGGCCAGCTGCCCCTTACAGTGATTAGCTTAGCCACACATCTTGCTGTGCTATCCTTTAGAAAGGTACGCCCTCCCAATGGAGTGGGATCCCCTCTCCCCTTAGGGGAGATCACCCCTGTGCCAGGTCCCTGGACACAATGTGGCTTTGTCAGCTTGATGCTATTTAACATAGAATGGGGCCACTAGTTAAAGCACTAGTGTGCCACCCACTCCCAAGTCTCAACCCAGACCTGCTCCTTACTCCAACACTAACTTTGAGCAGTGCAGTGCCTTATATACCTCAGGAAGCAGGCACATCTCTGATGTCACTAACGGTGGACTCAGAGTATGTAGCCACTCCCATCCATACATAGGGCACCTCACCAGGGTGTGAGGGCAAACATCCATGATTACTGCTGGCACCCCTGTAACTTACCAGGCTTACTGCCAGCAGCAGAGGAAACTGCAGACCATTTTACAGCATGGCTACACGTACATCTAGGGAGAAAAAAAACAGCATGTCAGGGGTTAATGTTACCCATGCGCCAACCGGATCTCCAACCAGGATATCGTCTGTTGTTTAAGCAGCTTTCAGCCTCTGGGTCTTTCAGTCCAAAACCGAATTTGGTGGATCCTAGATGGTCCCGCTATTGGGGATGGAAGTCCCAGCAAACTCGTTATGGACGAGGATGATAACCGCTGTGTGGGTCAGTCTCTCACGGTGGCTCGATGCGCACTCGCAGTCCCCCGATCCTCCGCTTCCGGATCTCTGACGTCACTCAGTGGCGACACCGCAGCTCGTGATGCGGTTTCCTCCCCAGTTGAGGAGAATAGAGCAGCTGTGGCAGGATGATGTCATTCAAACTGAATAGCGCATAAAAAGTCCTTTCCAACGCGTTTCGAAACCAAAGGTTTCTTCATCAGGGAATAACAAACATTAAATCATAAGGCATTGAAATACCCCACGCACACACCCGATTGGCCCGTGACTCGGGTACTCCAGCCAATACAGTGAGAGCGGGGAGGAGTCAATGACCCCATGACCAAGACTATTCATGGTCCCAAGACTCAACAAAGTATCCGGACGTTCCTCCTTCTCCTTCCGTGCACCCCAAAACTGGAACAACCTACCAGAGACTCTCATATCCACCACCAGCTTACAGTAAGTTCTTTCAAATCTAAGGCTGTCTCACACTTTAATCTGGTCTGTAACTGTTTCATAAGCTCATAATATATATTTTCTTTAACTGTGCATGCAATGTCTTGTATATAAATGTATACCTTGTTCATTTATGTAACTGTATTTGTAACCATGTATTATTTGTTTTACTCTGTGCCCAGGACATACTTGAAAACGAGAGGTAACTGTCAATGTATTACTTCCTGGTAAAATATTTTATAAATAAATAAATAAATAAATTGTACCACTGAGGGTAACTGTGACAACATACACAACTTTATTCGAACAAAAGACATTGAATAAAACACTATAAAATAAATTAAGCAAAATGACGCTAGAATGGAAAAGAAAAGAAGGTTAAAATATGAAATATAAAACACAAAAGCAAACTATATTGGAAAAAACTAGTAATACATAAAGAGTGAGCAATTAATGATTCTTGAAAAAGAGGCACGAAACAATAAAATATACTTCAAAAATGGGCAGAGCAATAAAATGATATTAAGACAAGAACAGATTGATCAGAAAAGGGATTTTTATACTCTTATAGACAAAGGATTATTTAATGTTTTTAATATAAGGACCAAATGTCGATATCTTCATTGAGACCCCCTGGATACAAAGTGTTAAGCTTACAGTATGTATCCAGAAGGTCTCTTGCATAGAAAGTTCTTTAACCCTATCCCCACCCCTTCTATTCCTAGGGACTTATTTAATACCCTTAAAGAGAAGTGACGATGGGTCCTTGTTATGATGCAGAGTAAAATGTCTGGAAAGACTATGTTTGACAAAACCAATTTTTATGTTGCGTATATGTTCTTGAATACGCACTTTAAGAGGACGCTTAGTGCGCCCCACATACTGTGAGCCGCACGGACATTCGATTAAGTAAACAATATGAAATCGTGATCCAAATGGAAAGTCCCGGATGAAAAATTCTCAGATGGATGGTACAGGATATTTTCACAGAGTCCCAGGGAGTTGATGATTCCCTTTAACGATGTCCGCAGTGATTCTGGGGAAACATAAGAGGTACACACCAATTGCGCAGTATGCCACTACTCCTGACCCCACTCTGAACCAACGGACAAAGAAACCCTACTTACAAGATAATATCTTGTGCGTTCAAGGGAGAGAATCTGTAACTGTGTCTCTGCTCTGTCTCAGTGTTTCACGGATCCCACGTGACCGGCAGCAGTGATCTCTTATTCCATGCAGCGACCAGCACTCACAGGGGACGTATGTCAGGCGTGTCATACAGGAACAGAGGATTGACACAATGGTGTAATACGTTTACACTTTATTAAAAAAACTTTAAAACACAAATCACCCACACTTACAGTAAATGGGGGATGACGATATGACTCACGGATGCCGTCCGCCACTTGTCTGCAGCCTGATGCGCACTAGGGAGCCTTCCTGAATGGCGTTCTCTGAAACTCCTAGCCGATGACGTCAGCGGCAGGGCGGTGCAGGTACGCTCTCACAGCATCGGCACGACTATGGTGGCTGGACTGGCTCAAACACTTGGCTCCTCCTCCCTACGCGTTTCGTGACTCTGCGTCACTTCCTCAGGGGATGGGGGAGCCTAGTGGGAGCTGTGTTATATACCATTGCATATCAAGAGAGTCCACCCACAAATGGGAGGTCCTGGACTTGATTTCAATGTGAGCTGGAGTTGGGCAATTAGCAGCAATTGGGATCTAGGTGGCTGCTGGGATCAATTGCATTATGGTGAGCATGCTAATCATGCAAACCTTTACTACATCCAATTAAAATATATTACTTGCATGATTACATGGTGGATACTATTGATTGAAACACAAACATATATATTGTTATATGCCTGTTCAACACACATCAGTATAACACAACAGTATAAATTACATTGTGGGTGTTATTGAAACACAAACATGTATAATATTACATGCCTGTTTGACAATGCATGTACTATTCTCACCTTAAGATGAAAATCAACTGGAAATAAAATAATGGAAATTAAAATTAGAACTGATAGAGATTAATTAAGAATAAACATTCTACGTATCTTTTAAAAAAGCTGCCAAATCGAAATCAATATTTAAACCTAGGGGAGACAGAGTTCTAAGTGTATATATCCAGTAACTTTCCTTTCTAGAAACAAGATTTAATCTGTCCCCCCCACGCCAAGTACCCTTTGGATTGTCAATGCCCATGCAGATTAACCCCTGTGGGTCCTGGTTATGTTTAATTTTGAAATGATTTGAGACACTATGGGTCTCTAGGCCCCTCTTGATGTTATATACGTGTTCAGCGAACCGTCGCTTGAGGGGCCTACCAGTGCGCCCCACATATTGCAACCCACATGGGCATTGCAGGAGGTATACACAAAAGTTGGTTTTACAATTTATGAATGTCTCAATTTCAAATTCCTTTTTAGTGACACTGGATTTGAACATTTTGGTTTTTACACTGTACTTACAACCAATACAATTTTGACATACATAGTATCCCTTAAGGCCATTCAGCCAAGTGACATGGCGATCCCTGAGACTGTCAATAGGACAGCTCGGAGCTAGAGAGGACTTTAGATTCCTAGCCCTTCTATATACAATCTTGGGTTTGTCGGGAAGACAGGTTTTTAATAGGGGATCTCGTTGGAGGATACTCCAATACTTATTAAATGTTTTAGATATGACTGACGTCATCGGCTAGGAGTTTCAGAGAACGCCATTCAGGAAGGCTCCCTAGTGCGCATCAGGCTGCAGACAAGTGGCGGACGGCATCCGTGAGTCATATCGTCATCCCCCATTTACTGTAAGTGTGGGTGATTTGTGTTTTAAAGTTTTTTAATAAAGTGTAAACGTATTACACCATTGTGTCAATCCTCTGTTCCTGCATGACACGCCTGACATACGTCCCCTGTGAGTGCTGGTCGCTGCATGGAATAAGAGATCACTGCTGCCGGTCACGTGGGATCCGTGAAACACTGAGACAGAGCAGAGACACAGTTACAGATTCTCTCCCTTGAACGCACAAGATATTATCTTGTAAGTAGGGTTTCTTTGTCCGTTGGTTCAGAGTGGGGTCAGGAGTAGTGGCATACTGCGCAATTGGTGTGTACCTCTTATGTTTCCCCAGAATCACTGCGGACATCGTTAAAGGGAATTATCAACTCCCTGGGACTCTGTGAAAATATCCTGTACCATCCATCTGAGAATTTTTCATCCGGGACTTTCCATTTGGATCACGGTATCTGGGACATTTGTAGCGCCGGGACTTTTATTTTGTATTTGTATTTATTTCACAGGTTGGGAAGATCTGTTTATTAGTTTCTCTGGCAGCTTATACACCACTTAGAAGTGGTTTTCACTTACATTGAGTGATCACGTTCACATCACCATTTTATTGCTATTTTTCACACTATTGTGAGTCAATTGCACATTGTAGATTAGCGCTTGTTAAGGGTATTATTGTTGTTTGTAAGTAAACAATATGGTCTGAATTGCAATAAATGAAGTCCGTGACCTCAAAAACCTCTCCAGTGGATACTTACACGTGTATGATTTGTTATTTGGTTGAAGATATTTACAAACTGAGCATTTTCCACATTGGAAATTCCCACCGGTTTGGGGTTAAGCCATCGATGTCCCCCCACACCATTTTCTCTGATATTGATATCCCCCCACACCATTTTCTCTGATATTGATATTGGGGATAAAGTACTCTTGGACATTTTGAAATATCAGCACCCAAAATCAGGTCATTTGATAGAATTGCCCAATGTTTTTTGACAATTCTTTCTATTTGATTTGTCATGGAGTTGAAATTAGTGATAAAATAAACATTACATTTCCCCTCCTTATCATTATGGTTCTTTTGTTTTATCTTGGGGATTAACATCTGACTTCTATCAAGTTTTCTTACCCTTTCTAAGTCACTATTCAATTTTTGCAGAGAGTATCCTCTGTCCAAAAATCTAGAGAGGAGATCATTGCCAGTATTTCAAAGTCCTCCTCTGAACTGCAGTTCTTTTTTAACCTGTAGAACTGTCCACCTGGAATATTTTGGATCCAAGTTTTTTTATGATTGCTAGTGGCTAACAGTAAATTATTCGTATCCACATCCTTAAAATGTGTTTTAGTTATCACCTTCCCTTCATCTGTAGCTATTAACTTCAAGTCCAGAAAACTAATTTCCTTCTTATTTTCCAGATGAGTGAAGGACAAATTTCTGGTGTTGCTATTAATATACTGTATAAATTGACCTACAGAGCATTGGTCCCCATCCCATACGCACAGAATGTCGTCTATGAAACGACGCCAAATAATAATATTTTTTCTAAATGGGTTATTATTCAGAATATATTGAAATTCCCATTCTCCCAGCTCATCCAGCTGAGACGTACAGCCATTCCTCTCCACAGAATGTCAAGCGACAAAGCAGCCAGCTGCCACGGCTGGAATAGCCGCAAAGGATTGAACCCTGCAGGTGAAACCACAGGGACAAAAAGACTGTTCTTTCACACACGTAAGAGGAGACAGTTGCAGAGACATTTCACAAAAGGATTTACAAGGATAAAAGAGACTGTTCTTCGTCATGTCCAGGGAGAAAGCAACCTCCTGAGGGCAGTCAACAAAAAGACACAAAGGCGTACCACCAAAATACGTGGAGACGTTCTCGTGCAAGAGGAATGCACCGATGACTTAGGGTGCACAGCGTTCTAGACCACAAGGGACGACGACAAGCAAAAACCATAGATGGAAGATAGAGGATTCCTGAGGTTAACAGTCAAGGAGCTTGTCAAAGATGGACTGGGCAGGTGGGTGAACCCGCTACCATTCCGTTCACCAAGAAGGCGCCTCCCCAACAATGGAGAACATGCCATCTCTAGGTTCACTTCGCACCGCTGCGACCTACGAAGGAAACCGGAGACCAAAAACAACTTTGTGGCCTTCACCCAGAAGATATTCCTTACCGGCCACGCAAAACCAGCACCTCTAATGAAGAAAGGTGAAGAATGCTGGTACCTCCAATCATCTGGAGTCTACCACCCTCAGGGACCCGATCAAATCCGGTTCTGTTCAACATAGAGGGCTGAGATTCGGCCAGCATGTAGTCCTAGTTCCGGCAGGATTGTATGGCAAATACCGACCCCCTCGGGGCAACAAAACGGAGTCAGGATAATTGCAAAGTTTGGGTTTCTGCCTCTTTGGAAAATGTGCTTTTAAACCTGTAATTTTGTATCTCCGGTCTGGTGGGTCACAGCGAGCTGAAACTTGGCCACCATGGAGAGTCCCCTCCGGCATGAGGGTCTGGCAAGTTTCAACCTTCTCGGCCTAGCCATCATTCCCCATTTTCCCCAGCGTTCCCCATAATCTTCCCATCATTCCCCATTTTTCCCAGCAACCCCCATAATCTTCCCATAGTTCCCCATTTTCCTCAGCAACCCATGATCTTTCTATCGTTCCCTATTTTCCCCAGCGTCCCCCATGATCTTCCCATAGTTCCCCATTTTAAACAGCATCCCCATGTTCTAGCCATCGTTCCCCATTTTCCCCAGCGTCCCCATGATCTTCCCATCGTTCACCATTTTTCCCAGCGTCCCCCCATGATCTTCCCATCGTTCCCCATTTCCCAAGCGTACCCCATGATCTTCCCATCGATCCCCATTTCCCCAAGCGTCCCCCATGATCTTCCCATTATTCCCCATTTTCCCCAGCGTCCCCCATGATCTTTCCGTCATTCCCCATTTCCCCCAGTGTCCCCCGTGATCTTCACAACATTCCCCATTTTCCCCAGCGTCCCCCATGATCTTCCCATCATTCCCCATTTTCCCCAGCATCCCCCATTATCTTCCCATCATTCCCCATTTTCCCCAGTGTCCCCCATGATCTTTCAATCGTTCCCCATTTTCCCCAGCGTCCCCCATTTTCCCCAGCGTCCCCCATGATCTTCCCATCGTTCCCCATTTTCCACAGCGTCCCTATCATCTTTCCGTCATTCCCCATTTTCCCCAGCTTCCCCCATGATCTTTCCGTCATTCCCCATTTTCCCCAGCGTCCCCCATGATCTTCCCATAGTTCCCCATTTTCTCCAGCTTCCCCCATGATCTTCCCATCGTTCCCCATTTTCCCTGGCATCCCCCATGATATTCCCATCATTCCCCATTTTCCCCAGCATCCCCCATGATCTTCCCAACGTTCCCCATTTTCCCCAGCATCCCCCGTGATCTTCCCATCGTTCCCCATTTCCCCCAGCGTCCCCCATGATCTTCCCATCAATCCTATTTTACCCAGCATCCCCCATGATCTTCCCATCGTCCTCATTTTCCCCAGCACCCCCATGATCTTCCCATCATTCCCCATTTTCCCCAGCATTCCCCATAATCTTCCCATCGTTCCCCATTTTCCCCAGCGTTCCCCATAATCTTCCCATCATTCCCCATTTTCCCCAGCATCACCCATGATCTTACCATCGTTCACAATTTTCCCCTGCGTCCCCCATAATCTTCCCATCGTTCCCCATAAACCCCAGCATCCCCCATGATCTTCCCATCAATCCCTATTTCCCCAGCGTCCCCCATGATCTTCCCATCGTTCCCCATTTTCCCCATCGTCCCCCATGATCTTCCCATCGTTCCTCATTTTCCCCGGCAACCCCCATGATCTCCTATTGTTCTCATTTTCCCCAGCATCAAGCATGATCTTTCTGACATTCCCCATTTCCCCAGCATCCCCCATGATCTTCCCATTGTTCCCCATTTTCCCCAGCATCCCCCATTATCTTCTCATCGTTCCCCATTTTCCCCAGCGTCCCCCATGATTGTCCCTTCGTTCCCCATTTTCCCTAGCGTCTCCCATGATCATCCCATCGGTCCCCATTTTCCTCAGCAACCCATGATCTTCCCATCGTTCCCCATTATCCCCAGCGTCCCCATGATTTTTCTATCGTTCCCCATTTTCCCCAGCGTCCCCCATGATCTTCCCATCGTTCCCATTTTCCACAGCGTCCCTCATGATCTTCCCATCGTTCACCATTATCCCCAGTGTCCCCCCATGATTTTCCCATCATTACCCATTTTCCCCAGCATCCCCCATGATCTTCCCATTGTTCCCCATTTTCCCCAGCGTCCCCCATTATCTTCCCATTGTTCCCCATTTTCCCCAGCGTCCCCCATGATCGTCCCATCGTTCCCCATTTTCCCTAGCGTCTCCCATGATCTTCCCATTGTTTCCCATTATCCCCAGCATCCCCCATGATCTTCCCATCGTTCCCCATTTTCCCAAGCGTCTCCCATGATCTTCCCATCGTTCCCCATTTTCCCCAGCGTCCCCCATAATCTGTCATTCCCCATTTTCCCCAGTGTCCCCAATGATCTTCCCATCATTACCCTTTTTCCCCAGCGTTCCCCATAATCTTCCCATCGTTCCCCATTTTCCCCAGCAACCCCCATAATCTTCCCATCGGTCCCCATTTTCCTCAGCAACCCATGATCTTCCCATCGTTCCCCATTTTCCCCAGCGTCCCCCATGATCTTCCCATCGTTCCCATTTTCCCCAGTGTCCCCCATGATCTTCCCATCGTTCCCATTTTACCCAGCGTCCCCATGTTCTAGCCATCGTTCCCCATTTTCCCCAGCGTCCCCATTATCTTCCCATCGTTCACCATTTTTCCCAGCGTCCCCCCATGATCTTCCCATCGTTCCCCATTTTCCCCAGCGTCCCCCATGATTTTCCCATCGACACCCATTTTCCCCAGCATCCCCCATGTTCTAGCCATCATTCCCCATTTTCCCCAGCGTCCCCATGATCTTCCCATCGTTCACCATTTCCCCCAGCGTCTCCCATGATCTTCCCATCGTTTCCCATTTTCTCCAGCGTCCCCCATGATCTTCCCATCGTTCCCCATTTTCCCAAGTGTCCCCCATGATATTCCCATCGTTCCCCATTTCCCCAAGCATCCCCCATGATCTTCCCATCGTTCCCCATTTTCCCCAGCGTCCCCCATGATCTTACCGTCATTCCCCATTTTCCCCAGCGTCCCCCAAGATCTTTCCGTCATTCCCCATTTCCCCCAGCGTCCACCATGATCTTCCCATCGTTCCCCATTTTCCCCAGCATCCCCCGTGATCTTCCCATCATTCCTCATTTTCCCCAGAGTCCCCCGTGATCTTCCCAACATTCCCCATTTTCTCCAGTGTCAACCATGATCTTTCCATCGTTCCCCATTTTCCACAGCGTCCCTATCATCTTTCCGTCATTCCCCATTTTCCCCAGCGTCCCCCATGATCTTTCCGTCATTCCCCATTTTCCCCAGTGTCCCCCATGATCTTCCCATAGTTCCCCATATTCTCCAGCTTCCCCCATGATCTTCCCATCGTTCCCCATTTTCCCAAGCTTCCTCCATGATCTTCCCATCGTTCCCCATTTTCCCTGGCATCCCCCATGATATTCCCATCGTTCCCCATTTTCCCCAGCATTCCCCATAATCTTCCCATCGTTCCCCATTTTCCCCAGCGTTCCCCATAATCTTCCCATCATTCCCCATTTTCCCCAGCATCCCCCATGATCTTACCATCGTTCACAATTTTCCCCTGCATCCCCCATAATCTTCCCATCGTTCCCATTTACCCCAGCGTCCCCCATGATCTTCCCATCAATCCCTATTTTCCCCAGCGTCCCCCATGATCTTCCCATCGTTCCCCATTTTCCCCCATTTTCCCCATCGTCCCCATGATCTTCCCATCGTTCCTCATTTTCCCCGGCAACCCCCATGATCTTCCCATTGTCCCCCATGATCTTTCTGTCATTCCCCATTTTCCCAGTGTCCCCCATGATCTTCCCATCATTACCCTTTTTCCCCAGCATCACCCATGATCTTCCCATCATTCCCCAGCAACCCCCATAATCTTCCCATCGTTCCCCATTTTCCTCAGAAACCCATGATCTTCCCATCGTTCCCAATTTTCCCCAGCGTCCCCATGATCTTTCTATTGTTCCCCATTTTCCCCAGTATCCCCCATGATCTTCCCATCGTTCCCCATTTTCCACAGCGTCCCCATGTTCTAGCCATCGTTCCCCATTTTCCCCAGCGTCCCCATGATCTTCCCATCGTTCACCATTTTCCCCAGCGTCCCCCATGATCTTACCATTGTTCCCCATTTTTCCCAGTGTCCCCCATGATCTTCTCATCGTTCCCCATTTTCCCCAGCGTCCCCCATGATCTTCCCATCATTCCCCATTTTCCCCAGCGTCCCACATGATTTTCCCATCGATACCCATTTTCCCCAGCACCCCCCATGATCTTCCCATCGTTCCACATTTTCCCCGGCATCCCCCATGATCTTCCCATCATGACCCATTTTCCCCAGCATCCCCCATGATCTTCCCATTGTTCCCCATTTTCCCCAGTGTCCCCCATTATCTTCCCATCATTCCCCATTTTCCCCAGCGTCCCCATGATCGTCCCATCGTTCCCCATTTTCCCTAGCGTCTCCCATGATCTTCCCATCGTTTCCCATTTTCCCCAGCATCCCCCATGATCTTCCCATTGTTCCCCATTTTCGCAAGCGTCCCCCATGATCTTCCCATCGTTCCCCATTTTCCCAAGCTTCCTCCATGATCTTCCCATCGTTCCCCATTTTCCCTGGCATCCCCCATGATATTCCCATCATTCCCCATTTTCCCCAGCATTCCCCATAATCTTCCCATCATTCCCCATTTTCCCCAGCGTTCCCCATAATCTTCCCATCATTCCCCATTTTCCCCAGCATCCCCCATGATCTTACCATCGTTCAGAATTTTCCCCTGCATCCCCCATAATCTTCACATCGTTCCCATTTACCCCAGCGTCCCCCATGATCTTCCCATCAATCCCTATTTTCCCCAGCGTCCCCCATGATCTTCCCATCGTTCCCCATTTTCCCCATCGTCCCCCATGATCTTCCCATCGTTCCTCATTTTCCCCGGCAACCCCCATGATCTTCCCATTGTTCCCCATTTTCCCCAGCATCCTCCATGATCTTTCTGTCATTCCCCATTTTCCCAGTGTCCCCCATGATCTTCCCATCATTACCCTTTTTCCCCAGCATCACCCATGATCTTCCCATCATTCCCCAGCAACCCCCATAATCTTCCCATCGTTCCCCATTTTCCTCAGAAACCCATGATCTTCCCATCGTTCCCAATTTTCCCCAGCGTCCCCATGATCTTTCTATTGTTCCCCATTTTCCCCAGTATCCCCCATGATCTTCCCATCGTTCCCCATTTTCCACAGCGTCCCCATGTTCTAGCCATCGTTCCCCATTTTCCACAGCGTCCCCATGATCTTCCCATCGTTCACCATTTTCCCCAGCGTCCCCCATGATCTTACCATTGTTCCCCATTTTTCCCAGTGTCCCCCATGATCTTCCCATCGTTCCATATTTTCCCCAGCGTCCCCCATGATCTTCCCATCATTCCCCATTTTCCCCAGCGTCCCACATGATTTTCCCATCGATACCCATTTTCCCCAGCACCCCCCATGATCTTCCCATCGTTCCACATTTTCCCCGGCATCCCCCATGATCTTCCCATCATGACCCATTTTCCCCAGCATCCCCCATGATCTTCCCATTGTTCCCCATTTTCCCCAGTGTCCCCCATTATCTTCCCATCATTCCCCATTTTCCCCAGCATCCCCCATGATCTTCCCATCGTTCCCCATTTTCCCAAGCGTCCCCCATGATCTTCCCATCATTCCCCATTTTCCCCAGCAACCCCCATAATCTTCCCATCGTTCCCCATTTTCCTCAGCGACCCATGATCTTCCCATCGTTTTCCATTTTCCCCAGCGTCCCCATGATTTTTCTATCGTTCCACATTTTCCCCAGCGTCCCCCATGATCTTCCCATCGTTCCCATTTTCCACAGCGTCCCCATGTTCTTGCCATCGTTCCCCATTTTCCCCAGCGTCCCCATGTTCTAGCCATCGTTCCCCATTTTCCCCAGCGTCCCCATGATCTTCCCATCGTTCACCATTTTCCCCAGCATCCCCCCATGATCTTCCCATCGTTCCCCATTTTCCCCAGCGTCCCCCATTATCTTCCCATCATTCCCCATTTTCCCCAGTGTCCCCCATGATCTTTCAATCGTTCCCCATTTTCCCCAGCGTCCCCATGTTCTAGCCATCGTTCCCCATTTTCCCCAGCGTCCCCATGTTCTAGCCATCGTTCCCCATTTTCCCCAGCGTCCCCATGATCTTCCCATCGTTCACCATTTTCCCCAGCATCCCCCCATGATCTTCCCATCGTTCCCCATTTTCCCCAGCGTCCCCCATTATCTTCCCATCATTCCCCATTTTCCCCAGTGTCCCCCATGATCTTTCAATCGTTCCCCATTTTCCCCAGTGTCCCCCATGATCTTCCCATCATTCCCCATTTTCCCCAGCGTCCCCCATGATCTTCCCATCGTTCCCCATTTTCCACAGCGTCCCTATCATCTTTCCGTCATTCCCCATTTTCCCCAGCGTCCCCCATGATCTTTCCGTCATTCCCCATTTTCCCCAGCATCCCCCATGATCTTCCCATCGTTCCCCATTTTCCACAGCGTCCCTATCATCTTTCCATCATTCCCAATTTTCTCCAGCTTCCCCCATGATATTCCCATTGTTCCCCATTTTCCCTGGCATCCCCCATGATATTCCCATCGTTCCCCATTTTCCCCAGCATTCCCCATATTCTTCCCATCGTTCCCCATTTTCCCCAGCGTTCCCCATAATCTTCCCATCATTCCCCATTTTCCACAGCATCCGCCATGATCTTACCATCGTTCACAATTTTCCCCTGCATCCCCCATAATTTTCCCATCGTTCCCCATTTACCCCAGCGTCCCCCATGATCTTCCCATCGTTCCTCATTTTCCCCGGCAACCCCCATGATCTTCCCATTGTTCCCCATTTTCCCCAGCATCCCCCATGATCTTTCTGTCATTCCCCATTTCCCCAGTGTCCCCCATGATCTTCCCACTATTACCCTTTTTCCCCAGCATCACCCTTGATCTTCCCATCATTCCCCAGCAACCCCCATAATCTTCCCATCGTTCCCCATTTTCCTCAGCAACCCATGATCTTCCCATCGTTCCCAATTTTCCCCAGCGTCCCCATGATCTTTCTATTGTTCCCCATTTTCCCCAGCGTCCCCATGTTCTAGCCATCGTTCCCCATTTTCCCCAGCGTCCCCTTGATCTTCCCATCGTTCACCATTTTCCCCAGCGTCCCCCATGATCTTACCATTGTTACCCATTTTTCCCAGTGTCCCCCATGATTTTCCCATCGATACCCATTTTCCCCAGCACCCCCCATGATCTTCCCATCGTTCCACATTTTCCCCGGCATCCCCCATGATCTTCCCATCATTACCCATTTTCCCCAGCATCCCCCATGATCTTCCCATCGTTCCCCATTTTCCCCAGCATCCCCCATGATCGTCCCATCGTTCCCCATTTTCCCTAGCGTCTCCCATGATCTTCCCATCGTTTCCCATTTTCCCCAGCATCCCCCATGATCTTCCCATCGTTCCCCATTTTCCCCAGCATCCCCCATGATCGTCCCATCGTTCCCCATTTTCCCCAGCGTCCCCCATGATCTTCCCATCGTTCCCCATTTTCCCCAGCGTCCCCCATGATCTTTCTGTCATTCCCCATTTTCCCCAGTGTCCCCAATGATCTTCCCATCATTACCCTTTTTCCCCAGCGTTCCCCATAATCTTCCCATCGTTCCCCATTTTCCCCAGCAACCCCCATAATCTTCCCATCGTTCCCCATTTTCCTCAGTAATCCATGATCTTCCCATCGTTCTCCATTTTCCCCAGCGTCCCCATGATTTTTCTATCGTTCCACATTTTCCCCAGCGTCCCCCATGATCTTCCCATCGTTCCCATTTTCCACAGCGTCCCCATGTTCTAGCCATCGTTCCCCATTTTCCCCAGCGTCCCCATGTTCTAGCCATCGTTCCCCATTTTCCCCAGTGTCCCCCGTGATCTTCCCATCGTTCCCCATTTTCCCCAGCGTCCCCATGATCTTCCCATCGTTCACCATTTTCCCCACCGTCCCCCATGATCTTCCCATCGTTCCCCATTTTCTCCAGCATCCCCCATGATCTTCCCATCGTTCCCCATTTTCCCCAGCGTCCCCCATGATCTTCCCATTGTTCCCCATTTTCCCCAGCGTCCCCCATTATCTTCCCATCGTTCCCCATTTTCCCCAGCATCCCCCATGATCTTCCCATCATTTCTCATTTTCCCCAGCTTCCCCCATTATCTTCCCATTGTTCCCCATTTTCCCCAGTGTCCCCCATGATCTTCCCATCGTTCACCATTTTCCCCAGCATCCCCCATGATCTTTCCGTCATTCCCCATTTTCCCCAGCGTCCCCCATGATCTTTCCGTCATTTCCCGTTTACCCCAGCATCCACCATGATCTTCCCATCGTTCTCCATTTTCCCCAGAGTCCCCCGTGATCTTCCCAACATTCCCCAATTTCTCCAGTGTCAACTATGATCTTCCCATCGTTCCCCATTTTCCCCAGCGTCCCCCATGATCTTCCCATCGTTTCCCATTTTCCCCAGCGTCCCCCATGATCTTTCCGTCATTCCCCATTTTCCCCAGCGTCCCCCATGATCTTTCCGTCATTTCCCGTTTACCCCAGCATCCACCATGATCTTCCCATCGTTCTCCATTTTCCCCAGAGTCCCCCGTGATCTTCCCAACATTCCCCAATTTCTCCAGTGTCAACTATGATCTTCCCATCGTTCCCCATTTTCCCCAGCGTCCCCCATGATCTTCCCATCGTTTCCCATTTTCCCCAGCGTCCCCCATTATCTTCCCATCGTTCCCCATTTTCCCCAGTGTCCCCCATGATCTTCTCATCGTTCCCCATTTTCCCCAGCGTCCCCCATGATCTTCCCATCATTCCCCATTTTCCCCAGCGTCCCCCATGATCTTCCCATAGTTCCCTATTTTCCACAGCGTCCCTATGATCTTTCCGTCATTCCCCATTTTCTCCAGCATCCCCCATTATCTTCCCATTGTTCCTCATTTCCCCCAGCTTCCCTCATGATCTTCCCATCGTTCCCCATTTTCCCCAGCTTCCCCATGATCTTCCCATCGTTCCCCATTTCCCCCAGCATCCCCCATTATCTTCCCATCATTCCCCATTTTCCCCAGTGTCCCCCATGATCTGTCATTCCCCATTTTCCCCAGTGTCCCCAATGATCTTCCCATCGTTCCCCTTTTTCCCCAGCGTCCCCCATGATCTTCCCATCGTTCCCCATTTTCCCCAGCATACCCCATGATCTTCCCATCGTTACCCATTTTCCCCAGCACCCCCCATGATCTTCCCATCGTTCCACATTTTCCCCGGCATCCCCCATGATCTTCCCATCATTACCCATTTTCCCCAGCGTCCCCCATTATCTTTCCATCGTTCCCCATTTTCCCCAGCGTCCCCCATGATCGTCCCATCGTTCCCCATTTTCCCTAGCGTCTCCCATGATCTTCCCATCGTTTCCCAATTTCCCCAGCATCCCCCATGGTCTTCCCATCGTTCCCCATTTTCCCAAACGTCCCCCATGATCTTCCCATCGTTCCCCATTTTCCCCAGCGTCCCCCATAATCTGTCATTCCCCATTTTCCCCAGTGTCCCCAATGATCTTCCCATCATTACCCCTTTTCCCCAGCGTTTCCCATAATCTTCCCATCATTCCCCATTTTCCCCAGCAACCCCCATAATCTTCCCATCGGTCCCCATTTTCCTCAGCAACCCATGATCTTCCCATCGTTCCCCATTTTCCCCAGCGTCCCCATGATTTTTCTATCGTTCCCCATTTTCTCCAGCGTCCCCCATGATCTTCCCATCGTTCCCATTTTCCACAGCGTCCCCATGTTCTAGCCATCGTTCCCCATTATCCCCAGCGTCCCCCATGATCTTCCCATCGTTCCCCATTTTCCCCAGCGTCCCCCATGATTTTCCCATCGATACCCATTTTCCCCAGCATCCCCCATGTTCTAGCCATCGTTCCCCATTTTCCCCAGCGTCCCCCGTGATCTTCCCAACATTCCCCATTTTCTCCAGTGTCAACCATGATCTTCCCATCGTTCCCCATTTTCCCCAGCGTCCCCCATGATCTTCCCATCGTTCCCCATTTTCCCCAGCGTCCCCCATTATCTTCCCATCATTCCCCATTTTCCCCAGCGTCCCCCATGATCTTCCCATCGTTCCCCATTTCCCCCAGCATACCCCATGATCTTCCCATCGTTACCCATTTTCCCCAGCACCCCCCATGATCTTCCCATCGTTCCACATTTTCCCCGGCATCCCCCATGATCTTCCCATCTTTACCAATTTTCCCCAGCATCCCCCATGATCTTCCCCTTGTTCCCCATTTTCCCCAGCGTCCCCCATTATCTTTCCATCGTTCCCCATTTTCCCCAGCGTCCCCCATGATCTTCCCATCGTTTCCCAATTTCCCCAGCATCCCCCATAATCTTCCCATCGTTCCCCATTTTCTCCAGCAACCCCCATAATCTTCCCATCGTTCCCCATTTTCCCCAGCAACCCCCATGATCTTCCCATCGTTCCCCATTTTCCCCAGCGTCCCCATGATTTTTCTATCGTTCCCCATTTTCCCCAGCGTCCCCCATGATCTTCCCATCGTTCCCCATTTTCCACAGCGTCCCCATGTTCTAGCCATTGTTCCCCATTTTCCCCAGCGTCCCCCATAATCTTCCCATCGTTCCCCATTTTCCCCAGCGTCCCCCATGATTTTCCCATCGATACCCATTTTCCCCAGCATCCCCCATGTTCTAGCCATCGTTCCCCATTTCCCCAGCGTCCCCCGTGATCTTCCCATCGTTCCCCATTTCCCCCAGAGTCCCCCGTGATCTTCCCAACATTCCCCATTTTCTCCAGTGTCAACCATGATCTTCCCATCGTTCCCCATTTTCCCCAGCGTCCCCCATATTCTTCCCATCGTTCCTCATTTTCCCCAGCGTCCCCCATTATCTTCCCATCATTCCCCATTTTCCCCAGCGTCCCCCATGGTCTTCCCATCGTTCCCCATTTTCCTCAGCAACCCATGATCTTTCTATTGTACCCCATTTTCCCCAGTGTCCCCCATGATCTTCCCATCATTCCCCATTTTCCACAGCGTCCCCATGTTCTAGCCATCGTTCCCCATTTTTCCCAGCATCCCCATGATCTTCCCATCGTTCACCATTTTCCCCAGCATCCCCCATGATCTTACCATCGTTCCCCATTTTCCCCAGTGTCCCCCATGATCTTCCCATTGTTCCCCATTTTCCCCAGCATCCCCCATGATCTTCCCCTCATTTCCCATTTTCCCCAGCATCCCCCATGATTTTCCCATCGATACCCATTTTTCCCAGCACCCCCCATGATCTTCCCATCATTACCCATTTTCCCCAGCATCCCCCATGATCTTCCCATTGTTCCCCATTTTCCCCAGCGTCCCCCATTATCTTCCCATCGTTCCCCATTTTCCCCAGCATCCCCCATGATCTTCCCATCATTCCCCATTTTCCCCAGCGTCCCTGTGACGGGGAGGGGTGCCAAGCGAGTAATGAAGGGGTCACCCCCAGTAGGAACCCCCTTCCACCATCTGGGAAGTGAGGGGTTAACCCGAAATGTACTTATACTACATGTAGAGGGAGAGGGGGATTGGCCTGGTATTAAAGGGGTTACACCCCATATGGCCACACCCTGCCCTCACCTGGGAGGCGAAGGGTTAACTGGACTGCTGTCCAGTACTGTTTTTGCCCCTGCTTCAGCACCCAAATGTGTATTCCCCTGTAAGAATTTATTTTCCCCATTCCAGTGTCTGCACCAACACTTACACTGGGATCCAGTCGGGAGGGAAAGGGTTAATGTTAATATAGTGTTTATGGCCCTTTGTTCCATTTTCCCGCCTTTGCAGGCTCCATTTTGCAGTTTTCCATAAGTCGCCATTACAGCTCCACACAATCCTATGGAGATTCCGGCGATTTGGGCCCGTTCTCGTAGAAGACCTGCAGGTGGCGCTCGAGAGGAGGAGCGGCGGTTGCCCATTGAAAGTCAATGAAGCCATTCATTTCAATGGGGATTCCTCCACTCAGACCTCCAGGAACGGATTGGCAGCCATCCAAACCGCAGACCGCAAGAGCGGAAACATTATCAGTGAAGAGAGCTTTGATCACTTTATTGATCATTTGATCGCAAGTTCAGGTTTGATTGGCGTGAGAAACTTAGGTTCTAGGGCACCCAGTAATACAATTCTTTTTGCCCCTAGACCCTAGGAATCCCCTCACACGACCCCAACCGGGTCCGACACTCAATGACCCCGGTAAAGGGTCACTCGCTACAAGGGTCGCGCCATTGACTCTAATGGCGGAGGTAAAAGCCGCGAGTAAAAACGGCTAAGTCAGAATGAGCAGAAACCTGGAACCCATAACTCCGGTACTGTTCAGCCTAGAAGGCTGTGATTTGGCCACCATTTAGTCCTAGTTCCGGCAGGATTGCATGGCAAATAGCGACCCTCTCGGGGCAACAGAACGGAGTCAGGGTAAATTCAAAGTTTGGGTTTCTGCCATTGACTTGCATGGCAGAAAAAAGCCTTGTGTTCCAAAAGTGCTTTTAAAAATTCATTTGTGTAACTCCGGTCCGGTGGGTCACAGCGAGCTGAAACTTGGCCACCATGGAGAGTCCCCTCCGGCATGATGGTCTGGCAAGTTTCAACCCGCTCGGCCAGACCAAACGGATTATTTTAATATGTTTAGAGATTAAGAAATGTATTGTATTTTGGGTCTGGTATAAAAGCCTGCGAAAGATACTGGCTCTGCTAAATGTTAATGCTCAAGGGGGCGACCAGTTGTCTACAACAGACCCCCTGATCAAAAGCTTCACCACTCAGATTGTGTACAATAGAGCAGTGAAACGCAGGGCTTGAGTGGTCTGTAAGTGCAATAATTCACACTTACAGACAAATGATTTCCTGACCAGATCCAAGTCTGGTAGACTTTTAGGCGCCCTGTCTTTAGTGTGGGGCTAGAGAAATGAGACCCCAAGGGCTAGATGTGCGCATGTGCCAACTAACTGGGGGCATTGGCCCAACAATGCTTCTCATGTTAGCTGGCAAAAGGTCATTGGGTGGAGGTAATTGATAACCAATGCCTGGCACCCAATGTTAAGGTATAAGTCTGGAATCCCATATAAACCAGTGTAAAGCCTATTACCAGTGTCTTCGTTTTCTACAACTACTTGTTACCTGATGCCTGAATGAATTGCCAATCCTGTACCTGATTGCTTCATTGTCCAACCCCTAAGTAAGTGTATATTTTGTCTGTTATTTGTGCAATCTTGTGTGTTCACCTTCTTTAAGGAATAAACTTAATTTATCATATCCTAGTCGTGTTCAATTCAACCCAGATATTTGTGTATATTATAACCCTGCACAAGCTTCCGTGACAGTAATGCATTTCAATGGGGATTCCTTGACTCCGACCCCCAGAAACAAGCTGGCAGCCAGCCAGACCGCAGAACCGCAAGAGCGGAAACTATGTCTGATAAGAGCTTTGATCAGGTCTCGGTCAAGTTCACGTCCAATTGGCGTGGGAAACTTGTGTTCTAGTGCATCCAGGAATAACATTATTTTTGCCCTTAGACCCTAGGAACCCCCTCACTCGACCCCAACCGGGTCCGACAATTAATGGCGATGAGAAAGGGTCGCGTCGGCCATGAGGGTCCTACCATTGACTCCAATGGTAGCGGAGGTCCCATTGAATCCTATGGCGGCGCCGGCCCATGCATTTCCTATGGCAGCGCCGGCCTTATTGATTCCAATGGAGGAAAGCCGCGTGGCTTTGAAACGGCTAAGTCCAAAAGTGTGTAAAGTGAAAACCCATATCTCCGGTTCTGTGAGGACTAGAGAGCTGGGAGTTGGCCATCATATAGTCACTGCCCCGGCATGACTGCATGGCAATTTCCAGCCCTCTACGATCAACCAGACGGAGTATGGGTAAATGTGAAAAATGTGGTTTTCCCATTGACTTCAATGGCGGAGTTGGTCCTGTCAAGGGACCCAATAGGCAGACTAGGGGATGCCAGTCTTTTAAGAGTGGGGCTAGGGAAATGAGCCCGATTAGAATAATGCCCACCCCTGTGGGCAGATATTACCTTGCTTCCCACGTGAGGTGGCAAGGGGTAATAGGGTGGAGGTAATTGGTAACCAATACCTGGCACCCAATGTTAAGGGATAGGGCTGAAACCTCATATAAATGAGTGTAAGCCCTATGCCCAAGGTCTTCGTTTTGTATCCTGCATCGTGAATAAATTGCCAATCCAGATCCTGATTGCTTCATTGCCCCAAACCCTAAGTAAGTGTTCATATTCTGTGTGTTATTTGTATATCCTGTGTGTTCACCTTTTTCAAGGAATAAACTTTCTTTATTATATCTAAGTCGCATTCAATTCAACCCAGTTTATTTGTGTATATGATAACCCTGCACAAGCTCCCGTGACAAGCACACAGCGCAGTCACCGCACCAGATTAGGACAGAAGATGAAAGCTTTCTGTTATATAAATAAAATGTTAAATCTTTATTAAAAAACGTTGTTCTTACCAACAAGTTTAAAAATGGATGAGAACATTGCAGCAGGGACACAATGTACACGCAAGACAGAGACTTCTTATCGTAACCCCACCTCTGCTGGGAGCCTGTGCCATGAATCTACCACCCTTTACATGTAGTACTTCCTCCCATTTTCCCCCTCCTGCACCCCACCCCTCCTCCCGGGCTCACTAATTTCTTGCCCCCCAGTAAACCGATCAGGCTGTCTGCTTCTGGGGCCGGACACACAGCACAGGCCGCACCTGGTGCCTGCGTGGCCCTCTGGCAGGTAGGAGCCACAGAGGGACAGGGGGGAGGGGGGTTACGGATTAGGCCGGGCTCCCTTAATAAATAAAGGCTACGCCCAGCATGCTGTCCCTTTGCTATGTCAGGTCCCTTCATTTTAGAGCAAAATATCAGGAAAATATATATTTTGCAACAGATTACAGCTGTAATATATACTAATAACCCCCCCCCCCCCCCTAACCAGATGCCCCTGTGGTTCATCTCTTTTGTGTACCAGGCACCTCAACCATTGGCTGCATGACCCCTGCTGCGATCAGGTCTTTGAAGTTCTTTCAATTACAGCCAAAGTGTCACCGTCTGTAACCCCTTCTGTGCTGGATTCCCTCTTATTCCCACAGTAGTTAGGCGTGGGCCAGTCCTCTGATTGACTGAAGATTAAAACATCTCTGATTGGTACAAAAATCCCATAGGGGTTAATGGGCACGGACATCTTTAAAAGCCCCTGCCCGGCCGAGTCCGTCACCGGGGAAAGACATCCAGATGCGGTGATCTCTGTGGTACGGTGCAGGGCAAAGGGGCAACTGCACACACCAACGTCCCCCGAAGTCCTTTACCCCGCTCCCCCGGGTGGGACTGAACTACTTGTTATCCCCCCTCCCCTCCTATGTACTGCTGCTGACCGTTATATTCGGCGCGCTGTACCTTCCACATTACTTGTTTGAGCGCTCTGTAGTCGTGACGGAGTGTTACACAAAACCATGTGGCCTAACTTGTGACCCAATGTATATTGTGATAGTTTCTCAGACGCTGCCCCCTGGTGAGTTCAGGCTGTAACTGCATGTGCTGTGTGATTCAGTAACTCGCTGGGTGCTCGCTGGACACACTAGGACTCTCGAGGTAAAGTGGAGATCCCAGAGTCCGCAGGGTAAAGGAGGTTGGGATGATTGTGATCAGGGATCAGGGATTGAGTAAATGTTTTGCGTGTTCTGGGGACCCTGGGACCCTCTGCACGGAGGTCCCCTTGTCCCCAGAACCCATATGGGTATCAGGGTAGGGATGTGTAATTTGGGTCAGTGACCCCAGGCGTGCGTGGCCAGTATCCCAGGTGTAAGAGCGTGGCTCTTGGGGTGGTTCTGGGTGGTACTACTCTCCAAGCAAAGTCAGTCTAGGATTCCCAGGGTGTAGTGTGGGTCAGTGACCCCAGGATTGGGTGGGAGTGACCACAGGATTGGGTGGGAGTGACCCCAGGATTGGGTGGGAGTGACCCCAGGATTGGGTGGGAGTGACCCCTGGATTGGGTGGGAGTGACCCCAGGATTGGGTGGGAGTGACCCCAGGATTGGGTGGGAGTGACCCCAGGATTGGGTGGGAGTGACCCCAGGATTCGGTGGGAGTGACCCCAGGAT
This sequence comes from Ascaphus truei, assembly GCF_040206685.1. Lineage (NCBI taxonomy): Eukaryota > Metazoa > Chordata > Amphibia > Anura > Ascaphidae > Ascaphus > Ascaphus truei. Next base: position 17,723 of record NW_027454131.1, on the reverse strand, counting down.
TGGGTGGGAGTGACCCCAGGATTGGGTGGGAGTGACCCCAGGATTGGGTGAGCGGTACCCCAGGTATAAGAGCGTGACTCTTGGGGTGGACCCGTTGCGGTTGTAGGGCTGATGCTACCATCCTGGCAAAGTGGGCCTAGGGATGGTAGTGGATGTTTCTGGGCACCTTTTGGCCCGAGTGGGGATACCTTGCGGTCAGTAGGACCAAGGCGCTTTCCCTGCA